>NC_056728.1:417013666-417038666 GCF_019279795.1 Protopterus annectens | reverse complement strand
CTGTGGGTGTTTCAGTTGTTTTATGTTTCTGGACAGATGCATGCCAAAGGGGGCATTATACTCAATGAGTGGCTTAATGAGGGATAAGTAAAGAGGTGCAATGACATCCCTAGATCTAGACACAATTCTTTTGTTTATAAGCTGTGCAATACAAAAGGACTTTCTTATGGCAATAGATAAATCTTGGTCAAATGTTAGGTTACTGTCCACATAAGTTCCCAAATCCTGAACAACTGGGTCAAATCTTAGGGGCGTCTTATCAATGTGGTATTTCCGTGGGGTAGATGACTTCTCAAAGGATACAATAATGCATTTTCTGCATTTTGTTTCAGTCCATGATTTTTACACTAGTTATTTATTTGGGGCAAACCTTTTTGCAGGATGGCTAAGTCATTTGGGGATTCAATGACTGCTCTTAGCTTGCACTCATCTGCAAACTTAGTCAGCCAGAGCCTTTTGGTACTTGATTTTACTTCAGGAAAGTAGACAGGTCCCAACACAGAACCCTGGGAGACTCCACTGGTACGTGGTCTCTTTGTACATGTAACTTCCCCTGTTTTGATTATCTGCTTTCTATATGTGAGCCAGTTAGCAATCCAGTGGGAGACAGGGTGTTTATTCCCAGTTTATTTAGTTTTACTACTATGCCTGATTGAGGAATTGTGTCAAAAGCTGTGGCCAGGTCTAGGTATGTGGTGTGTACCATTTTGCCTTCATCCATTACTTTGGTGACCTTTTCAAAAAAACATCAGCTTGAATAAGCATGACCTGCCCTTAATGATTCCAGACTGGGACGGGTCCAGTGTTTGGAGGTTCCCTATGTCCTGACTGATTAATTCCATGATAAATCTTTACATGGCTTTGCATATGAGGCTGGTCAGACTTATGGGTCTGTAACTGCCGAGTTATTTATTTTATTTTACATTTGTTAACTGGGTAGACTCCGGCTGAGCAAGTAGCCTGTTTTCATTGGAGACCCGGGGAGAAAACCTCCATAACAATAGTATAAAAAGATTACAAAAATATTTTAAAAGATTTACAAACAATATACAAAAAGTTTGACAGTTGCTAGTAATCACAATTTCTAAAAAGGGGAATGTAAAACAGAAAACATTACATTTCCTAAGCCTTATTACAGACAGAAATATGAAACTCATTAGATATATGATTAAAAACCATTGTGGTATTTTCATTTGGTAGAAGTAAGACAAGAAGATAGCAGAATAGAAAACATTTGATTGAAGGCATTCTTTGAAGAATTCTTCAGAATTCTGAAGGGTTCTTTGGCAGACCCCCCCCCCCCCCCCAATGCAGGGTAATGAATGTAGCTGTTTTCTATTTGCTTGGTACAAAACTTGTATGGTGGCTGAAATTGAAGAGCGTTGTTAGGGGTGTGGCTAAATCATGCTTCATGCTATTTAAAATGCATCCAGGGATATTGTCAGGACCCATAGTATTAACTCTTGATATCACTTTTAGGACTTGGTCTTGTGTGATAAGTGGAGGTGAGCCAGTTTCAAATATATCTTGAGGGGCAGATGGAGGGGAGAGAGGGGTAAAGTTAGAGCAGAATTTATCAGCCAGTAGGTACACTATATCTTCAGCCTCAGCGAAGGTAACATTGTTCACAGTCAGCTCAGGACATTGCTGCATTGTGCTTTTCATATTACAAACATAACTAAAAACTGCCTTTTGATTTTCTTTGGCTTGGGTACTTATATTGGTGGATTTTTTTAAGCTCCTGAGTTGTTTCTTTTTTAGTGACAAAAGGTCTCTAACATTCTAAGACTTACTCTCTTTACTTTTGGTCAAAATTCTTTCCCTTTTGTTATAAAGTCCCATGCTGTCTGATGATCATCTGTCAAACAGCAAAATACAGTGTGTGAAAGATGTAGGTGTGTGTGTGCGTTTGTGCTGTTTTGTGAAGGTTTTTGTAATTTTCCTGAAGTACACTTTGTCTTTGGAATGCAGCCTGAACGTTCTATTTCTACTACGGTGATGGTGCCCAGTGCCCATTGCACAGTGCCCAGAGCACCATGAATGGAAACGTAACCGCAGACAAGAGGGATAATATCAGTGATCTACTTAAAGTCGAGAATAATCCATTATTCACCTTCTGTGATGTAAGTACTGATGAGACTTGTTCTAAACTGAATGATGATGTTACCTGTGAACTGAATAGCTTACAGGCAACTTTGAAACAACTGCATTTTAAAACAGAACATTATAAGAGACTTCAGTGGCAACGAATGAGTTTTAATGTATATCTGCAAATTGGTATTGTTCCAAGAGGGCTGCGAGTAACTTTAATGCCAACATATGGCAACAAATATGAAGACCTTTTATTAAAATGGCAAGAGTTAAACTTGCGGTTAAGTGCACAGTATATGCAGCTAATGAATGAGATTTTTTCTAAATATGAAACGGAACCGATTGCTGAGATAATGAACTTAGAAAATACTGTCACTAGTTCTAATCTGTTCCCATGTATTGCTGCTGACTATGAAAAGGTCATGAAACAAATAAAGCTCTTCAAAAGAAATTTAATCTCCACAAAAAAAATAAAACTTTTGCGTGACATAAAAGACTTTAAAACTAGAAATATTTTTTCATGGCCGAAAGAGCAGTCAATGGTGTTACATCATTCAAATAATATTAACCAACTGTATGACAAGCCTTTAAGACATCCTCCGTCTACAAGAGACACAGCTCAGACAGAAAATAATGGCTGCGTGCTAATTGTAACCAACGAACTAATAGAGGTGCTTGATGAAGCACCACTCACTCCTATAGTGTCAGCGAAATGTGGTGAAGCCGTTTCCTGTCTGTATTAGTTCCCACCTGTTTTACAGGCTGACATAAGGGATGGAGAAGTACCTGTAAGCAGTGCTGCACCTAAAGATACTGAAATAAAACACAATAACCAACTGAATGATGATTGTTTACTGAAGGGTCGTGTCTCTCTAAAACAACCAGTTGCTATTAGGGATAAAGGCAGAGGGAGAAGCAACAGTCGCAAGAGAGTGAGGAACTCAATGGAGGAAGAACAATGGAGGTATTCAAATGTAACAAACAAGGTAGGCGGAGGGATGAATTACAAAAAGAAAAATATTTGAATATTTTTCATGGCAATGTAGTGAATTTATCTAGCTATGAATTAAATATAAATTAACTTAAGGTATTGGCAAAAGGTTTAACCTTTGTACCATCGGCAGCAGGACTTTTATCTGAAGCATTAACTGAACTATGGTTGTTTACTAGAAATTTAGATTTAAAGTTATTGTATAAAGATGAACAACAGTTGGAAAATGTATTAAAATGCTCTAGCACTTTTGTACCATTGAGTACACCTAATGTAAAAGCATTTTTGGATATGTACGAGCAGGATATACCAGCTATGTTTTACCAAACAAAAAGGTAATAAGTATTACAATTGAGTAAAGTTGAACAGGAAGCCCTTGTTTCTTTATGTAATAATCGTAATATTATTATCAAATCTGCAGACAAAGGGGGCATGGTTATAATAATGGATGATGAACAATATATAGAATGGGTGAATGATTTGCTATCAGACTCTATGACATTTGAATTAGTGAATAATGCAATTGTGAACAATATTATTTGTAAAGTGAAAACTTTTTTGTATGAATTACTAATGGATGCCAGTATAAGCCCAGATGACTGTAACTATTTATATACAGCTAGTCCGGTTATTCCAGTTATTTATGGAGGCCCTAAACTGCATAATAGTATAACAAGACCTCCCATGAGACCTATAGTCTCTGGAAAACGATGGATAACAACAGCTATTTCAAAATATGTGGATAAGAAGTCAGTCCCCTTACTGCAGTTTAGTAAAAGTTATATTAAGGATACCCAAGATTTTCTGACAGCTCTACAATAATGGAATGACATGAATATGTCTGAAAATGTTACATTGGTAACAATGGACATTAAATCACTTTTTACCGTCATTCCTAATAATGAAGGAATCGAGCTAGTAAGACAATATATTTATGAACATGGCACATTTGATGCTAGTAAGGTAGAACTATTCTGTTCATTAATAGAATGTGTTCTAGAAAATAACATCTTTAGCTTTAATGAAAGAATGCTATCATCAGAGACAAGGGGTAGCAATGGGTATGCCCATTGCTAACACTTATGCAAACCTTGTGTTAGCAAGGTGGGAGGAAGAACATATTTAGAATGGAACCACAGCTGAATTTAGGCATAAAAATATTGCTTTTTATAAATGATTTGTATATGACACCTTTCTTTTGTGGAAAGGGTCACTAAATGAGTTACATAATTTTGTAGCACACTTACATTCAGCAACTGAATTTTTGAGATTTGATGTTAATAGTTCATCAAATATAATTAATTTTTTGGATGTAACTATTTCTAAGGAAAATGATGTAATGAGTACAGCTATATATAAGAAGCCGATACAAGCAGCAAAGTATGTTCTCTATCAGAGTATGCACCCACATCATGTGTTTGAGGGTGTTGTTAAGAGCCAGTTAATGCGAGCTAGTAGGCTGAGTACAAAAGATGATACATTTGTTAATCAGATGGAAATAATGGCTTCAGATTTCTTGGATAAAGGTTATGATGTGAAGTTAATTGATAGGTCTAAGAATATAGTAAGAACTTTGAGAAATGATATAGCTAAGCCGTATTTTACTAGTGCACAAACTGAAAAAGCTGAAGTTAATACTACTGGTAGAAGTTTCAGGAAAGAAAGAACTATCAACTATATTACAACATATAATAGACATACTGGTTTGATAAAAGACATAGTTAGAAGAAATTGGGTAATATTGTCCTCTAACCAGGAAATTAGTAAGATCATAGGAGAGAAGCCCAGCTTCACATACAAAAGAGAAAAGAACTTGAGACAACAGCTATGTTTCAAAGAAATGAATAGTAAAAAAGAAGTTGTGAAATATCATGGAAAGACTGGGACAACTCCATATTATAATTGTGTACATTGTATAGATATAAGTACAGAAGCATTTTTTAAGCACCCAATCAGTGGAGCAAATTTAAAATTTAATGCAAGGGGTACTTGTATTTCAGAAAATGTGATTTACTTTGCACACTGTATAGCATGCACACATTTTTATATTGGTAAAACTAATAAGAGACTTAAGGATAGAATCAGCGCACACATGTCAGATATAAAAAGGAGAGTTTTAACTAATGCTTTAGCTAAACATGTAGAGAACATGGGTGCAGAGCATAAATTTAAATTCAGAATTTAACAAATAATATCTAGGAACAAAAATGGTGGAGATATGGTGAAGAAAACAGAGTTAAATGAGATGGATAAATTACTTTAGGGCTGACCATCCCCCAGGTCTAAATAGTACTGTGAGCTTAAAACCCATACTGAAAGGTAAGCATAATAACATTTAAAAATTCTTTATAGATAAATAATGTGGCAAATAATTGTTTTTATGTTTTATGTATTTATGCCTTGTATTTTATATGAGAAGCACATTTTACTTATAAATACGATGCATTTTAGCTAAGCATATATATATTTTTAAGTGGGCACTTTAATAGCTTTAATAAGCTCAGAACATGTGATTATTAATTGGCTGCTTTTAGGTATTTAAACTCCAAAAGACTGTGTTTTTAGATACTGATGAAGAGTTTTACTTGAAAGCTTTGTCGTGTAATAAAGACAACTGTGGTGGACTTTCAGCTGTTTTTGTTTTTTTACATTGGAGTTTTCTATATGGTATTAATCTTGGTTTAGGGCCATTAATGAATGCTATACATATATATATATATATGAATATGCTATATTTATTACAGGGATCAGAAAGTATTCTAGAATAGGATTTAGACAGGATTATTTTCTTTCATAGGTCAAAGTGAAACTTGGGTGAATTTAAATTGGGAGGCTAAAGAGCTCATCTACCTTTACAACTTGACCCATGATGAATATGAAGCTCTTATTAACTTACAGAATAACACTAACATTGTTATTAAACAGGCTGATAAGGGGAGTGCTGTTGTCATTCTTGATAGAAATTACTATATATCTTTCATGGACGAGTTTCAAGCAAATGAGAGAACTTTTAAGAGAATTGAATTTCCTAGTGTTGTGACTTTTATAAGTAATATCAACATGTCTGTGATTTATAGCTTATGAATGATATAACTATATATTTATTCAACTTTTTTCTATACCCTGTCCTGTAATTCCTGTCCTCTATGGTCTACCTAAAATTCATAAGACTCCCCCCCCATTCACCCTATTGTTTCTGGTGGGAGATGGATTACTGAACCCCTAACTCTTTACATGCAGTCTGTGCTAAGTAAATATCTTGTTAAAGTAAAAAGTTATATACAAGATACTAAAGATTTTTTAACAAAATTATATCAATGGCATATCAGTGAGGGAAATAATGACTTCCTATTTGTTATGTTTGACATCAACTCTCTATTTACAGTCATCCCTAATGACTATGGCTTCGATGCTGTACGGGGGTTCCTAAATCATAACAGTGACCTATCCAATAGATTAGTTGAAAGACTTTGTGAAGTATTAGAGCTAGTATTGACTAACAATTTTTTCATATTTAATGAACAGTTATACCTCCAAATCTCTGGTGTAGCAATGAGCACACCATTTGCAAACACCTAGGCAAACCTTCCTTTACATCAGTGGGAAGAACAGTTTGTATTTGATGCACCACAAGAGTTCAGGTCCAAGGTCGCCTTTTATAAGTGATTTGTAGACAATTTTTTTTGATCTGGAGGGGTAATGAATATGACTTGACTAGCTTTGTAGACTGGTAGTGCCACTACCTTTCTTAAATTTCAGTCTACCTTTTCTGCCACTGAGATTTGCTTTTTGGATGTGAAATTAGTTAAGTCAAATGAGACTGTCAGTAGATCTATATATAAGACGGACGTCCAAGCAAATAGGTATGCACATCGACAGAGCATGCATGCCCCCATATATTTAGAAGTATAGCTAGAAGTCAGTTTTTAAGAGTAAGTGGATGGAATACCAGTGATGAGATGTGCATTGAACAGACGGATGAAATGGTCAAAGAATTTAAAGAAAGAGGTTATGATAGCAAATTTTTGGAAGGGGTAAGGTTGGAAGTTCTGAGAGATAGGAATGGTTCAGCCAGACCTTATTTTGGTGTAGAGAATATGTATTCTAATGTTTCAGCACAGAGAACAGAAGAGAACAAAATTACTTATGGTATACTAAAACTTACAGTATAAGGACAGATAGAGTAATAAACATCATAACAAAAAATTGAGGCATTCTTGAGAGAATGTCAGAGCTTAAAGCCATTATTGGCTCAAAACCCAGTATTGCATACAGGGATTGTCCTAACCTTAGGAAGCTTTTATGTTATAAAGATTTTTCTTATAACACAACTAAAATTAATCCCAAGATGAGTAAGTTTGGGACTTTTCCATGTTACAATTGTGCGAGCTGTAAATATAGTATAACTAATGATAGCTTTGTACACCCCAAAACAAATAAGAAATTTAGCTTCAGCTGCTGTGTCACTTCTAATCCCATAAATATTGTTTACTTAACTACGTGCACTTTGGCCTGCATTTTATGTAGGCAAAAGGACGCTTAAGTGCAAAGATTGTATAATTGAACACACTTCTGAAATCCGAAGGTGTGTTACAACCAATGCTTTAACTAAACATATTTTAGAAAAGAGAGGAACCGTGGATTTAAATTTCAGGGTGAAACAAGACTATAAGAGGTGGAGACCTGAATAATAAATTAGAGATCTCTGAATATAATTGAATTACATGGCTGCTAGCTGACTCTGAATGAGGAATTAATGCAAAAGTTAGCATAAAACCTATACTGAAAAGGAAACAGGATATTTTACGCTAGTGGTTTATTAGTATTTTATATGCAGTTTAAATTTATTTTTCACATGCATTTCCCTGCATGTCATTTTAAATGTTTTTATATATGCTTATATTTTTATTTCTGTTTATATGTACTTGTTTGCACATATTTTGAATGCATTTATCTTTGCTTGTGATGAGTGTGCTAACTCTTTTAAGACTTTTCTTGCCTGTGTCATGTGATCGTGTTAATTAACTATATATTGAAGTCATTGTGCTAAATGCAGTCTTTTGTTATCACACTGAAGAAAGGTAGCCATATCTGAAAGCTTTGTGAACTTTGTGGAATATTAAAATCTTCTACTTCATTGAGCGTTTCCAGTGTCTGTATACATCTGTTGGATTAGTTCTGTGGTTTTTGCAGACCTGTTTTACCTTCATGTTGGTCTTTTTCCTGTAATTATAAAGCCACTGTGTTACTTAATTATATTGACTTTGGGTGTGAAGTTAATAAGATTCCTGAAGGATGAGCCAGTTCTGAGCTTAGATTTGAAAAATCATGTTAATATTATTGTCATTCTTTTTCTTCTTCTTCTGGCTTTTCCCGGTTAGGGGTCGCCACAGCAGATCACCTGTCTGCTCATGATTGGCAGTGGAGTTTTACAGTGTCAAGTTGCCAGCCTGGCGCCCAACCTTTCACAGAAGGCACACACATGCAACTACAGTATGTCTTTGGGATGTGGGAGGAAACCGGAGCACCCGGGGGAAACACATGCGACCACAGGGAGGACATGCAGACTCTGCACAGAAGGCACCCCAGCCGAGGATTGAACCCGAGAACCTCTTGCTGTGAGGTGGCAATGCTAACTGCTGCACCACCGTGGCCACCCTAATATTATTGTCATTATTTACATTATAAAGACATTCCAGACATATTGATACATGCCTAAAATGCACAACTATAATTAAGGTTGACCTAGAATTCTGCTCCTTCAACTTACTAGCAGTCAGGGATATTATAACATCTAAGGCAAACAAAATGTCAGACCCAGCTGGGCTGTTGATGGGCATACATCAAATTTGTCTTGACCTCTTAGCTTCCTTATTACTTAGGCAGATAAATTATGGTTTATCACTAGGTTATAAGATCACACCGATCCTGAGTCAAGCTCTAAAGTTATGTATGAAGAAATAAGTGAAGTCAGGGTTAGATATAGCAGACTTTAGTACTGTCTTTATTATAAATACAGACTAAAAAATCTTGACCATGTTTGTAAGTATCAACTTTTAGCCTCTTTGTAGACCTTTATTATTCAGTTTCCATATGGCCTCCTGGAAACTGTGTAGGTCTGCAGTCACAAGACTGCATACATATTTGCTGACCTCACCATATCCTGATATAGTGAAAGTTCTAAAGCATGAAAAGGAGCTGTATAAGATGACAGCTATGCTTAGTTTGTCACGTTCCACTTCAATAAAGAGACCACACACCATCATGGACCTTTGACGACCTTTCATTGATTTCATAAACATAACTAAATGCATCATAACTTATTCTTTATTGAAACATTTCAATTTACTTGTTAATCACAAGAAAACTTCTATAACCATTCATTTCGGCAGCATACAACATATGGCAAAAAACAGTGGGGGAACAGAAGAGGGATAAGCCTGCCCCTATTCTCTGCCCAAGCACCCCGCAGATTCAAAGTTAAACATCCTTACTCCAGAAAACAGTGGGAGGGATGGGAGGGTAACAAAATCATGCCAACATATGCTCACTATCCTAATTGCTCACACATAAATTACTCTACGCCCCACCCTGCACCTACCTCACTTCCTCCCTCCTTCCTTCAAATTAACTCTTTCCTACCCAAATTACAGTCCCTGCTTAATCCTTCCCACCCCAGCCTACCCCCAATCCCTACTTATTCTTTCATCCTCAAACACCGAAGATGTCCTATGACAAACTGGTTTGTGCCCAAACCTCATTTGTCATGTTCCACTTCAATAAAGAGACCACACATCGACATAGACCATTGCTGACCTTTTATTGATTTCATAAACAAAACTAAATGGATCATAACTTATTCTTTATGGAAAACATTTAAATTTATTTGCTAATCACAAGAAAACTTCATCCTTTCATCAGAGCGATGTACCCCTGCACACCCTGCCTGGATAAGGAGTGTCCTCACCCAGCTCACTTATTCATAACATCAAGCAGTGTCCAATCGCTCACTTTTAACCTCAAAAACCTTACATCCATCCAAACACCACAGGGGGAAGCAGCACTCACTTTTACACTTCCTTACTCCAAACCAAAAACCAGAGGGAGAACAGAAAAGGGACAAGCCTGCCCCTCTTCTCCATCCACCAACCTGACCCAGGCTGTTCCCCCTTATCTACTACCAACGTTTCACCAGATCCTCCAAAAATAAACCAACATTAAAATTAAAGAAATCTAAGTCAAAATCATTCACGTGCACCCCATCATCTCTGAAGCACATGGGATCCCTCTCAGCAAACTCCTTGTGCTGTATTGTCTGAATACCCAGTACCCCCAACTGGCTTGCCAATCTAAAATTCACAAATTACTGTGCCCACTCTACTGCCATAAAATTATTCACTTCTCCAAAAACAAGTGGGGTATTATCTTGGACCACACCACACACAAACTTGGATACAAATTCTTTAAAGCAATGAAATCCTCCTGTATCTGATACACCAACTGCCACTTTGGAATTAAACCCAAGTCGTTACCTGCCAAATGTACCACCAAAACTTGTGGAAGCCCCATCTGAGATTGAATAGCTGCAAACTCCTGCATAAGCCAATTCCACCTGAGGCTTCTAATGCTGTGCCATCTGATTTTCCACCCAAACTGGTGTAAACCCATATCTGAAGCATAGTCCTAAGTGCAGATCTCTTCACTGCCTAATAAACATATGAGTGGCCTAGAATGACAATGTCATTCCCTTAAAAAAATAAATAAATAAATAAATAAATAAATAAATAAATAAATAAATAAATAAATAAATAAATAATTCATACCCACACTTGGTATGAGTATCTAATATAAGACAAAAAGGAATTTGATGACCAACGGCCCACCTTCTTAATGACCTCAATAGAGCTACCTGCTTTTGCTAAATCCGAGGTTCTACCCATCCACAATGAATGGGTGGAAAAGCTCTCACCCACAAACTCTATACAATGGAGCGCCCTTCTCATTACCATTATCCATTGCCCAACCATTATTGCCTCCCCCCTTTAGCATGAAAACCAAGTCATGTGAACTCCCCCCATGAGACACTATGAATTTCCTAGTCCAAAACACTGGACACATCTGTTCACACCTAGCCTTCCCCTAAGTTATTTGCATACCCTTCCCAGCCTGATACATTTTAGATTTCTGCAACCAAATATGCATTGCCCCAGGCAATAACATGATGTCTTCCCAAACCAGTGACTCCAACAACTCAGACACTCTAAAGGCTCCAAATACATCTATAATCTCAACATAACCCATAGGACATAATCCACTGATTCTCCACTCACCAAAACTAGGCCCCATAGTAAAGCTTTCAAAACTTGCCTTGTAACCAGCCAATGCCTATCCTTATTCAGACCATCCATGCTACACCAACCTTTCAACATATGCTCTGCTGTCCAGGATTTAGTAAAATAATGCAACCTTGTCACATGAGCAAATATACTGATGGCAGCCAAGTCCACTTTGACTGACTGCACTGCCCTACCTTGTACTTGAGCTCGATATCTCAACAAACAAAACAAATATCTCAACAGCAATCCTTCCACCCAAACTACCTCCTCCTCAGGCAGCCGTAAAATAAATCTATCAAAACTGCACAAATTCTTACCATATGCCCTCTCTGTAGATGCTGCCCAGCACTGCTACACCAACCTCTTGGTTACTGCAAACCAATCCTCCACACCTCATCTGGCCCTGCCTTTGGTTCTTACACTGCCAATGGAGCTAACTGCTGAAACCTGGAAAACTGAAGGCGAGACAAACTGTCAGCAATCCCATTGTTAGCACCTGGCACATGCACACCTGTAAGTGAAAAGTTAATCAACAAACTCTGTAAAACTAACTTATGCAAGACTAACAATAAACTCTCTGAGTTGGCAGCTTCACCTGTAAAACCTGAAATACAGCACTATTATCCAAATTAATTATAACCCTCTTTTCCCTCAACTGCTCCTGCCAAATCACCGCAGCAGCCCAAATCAGCAACAACCCTAGAAAGGCAACATCTTTCTTCAACTCATCTTCCCCCTCAGCCGGCCATGGAAATGCAAACCACTCACCCCCAAAATATACCCTCATACCAAAACCTCCTGCTGCAACCATAAATAACTGCAAGTCCCACTGATCCATCCACTCTGACTGCCAAAAAGAAACTCCATTAAAGTGCTCTAAAAATGACAAACAAAGAGTTAAATCATCCAGAGTCAACGTACCCAGTCTAACCTAGTGGTGCTTGCTCCCTCCCCCTTTAAACAGAAAGGCCACGGACCTACAAAAAGTACAACCTGGGTGGACAGCCCGGCATGCAAAATTCAGAAGTGCTAAGAGCTCCATAACATCCTTAACCTGCACTTTATCCCTAGCTATCAGCCAAGCTATCTTTTCTTTCAAATGATTTATCTTCTCCTTCAGTAAACAAAACAGTCCTCATTCTGCAGCCACCAACAATCCCAGAAAATCTAATGATTTTGCTGGACCTTCCAGTTTGTGTTTAGCCAATGGGATCCCCAAATCTTCACACATCTCAACAAATTCCCGCATCACTACCAAGGCTCCCATACACCTTCACCTAACAAAAGGAAGTCATCCAAATAGTGACCCATCCTCTGAGTGTCAACCTGCTGCTGCCAAATCCATTGTAAGACTGTGCTAAACTTCTCAAATGTAGCACAAGCCATGGGAACATCCTATTGGCATAGCTTTGTCAAAATAAAATTTGTTACAAACCATCATGCCCAACATAAATGAATCCTTCTCTCACACCAGTAAAAGTCAAAAGACTGATTCAGTGTCGACCTTCACCAACCACAGGTCTTTAATCCCCCAAATGGCCTGCACCATGTCATCCAATGATGGGTAACTCACCTTAACCTCCTGAACCAAAATAAAATCATTCACCAAGTTCTCTTCAGGGTAAGACAAATGGTGAATCAGCTGAAATTCACTCACCCTCTTCTTAGGCACCAAACCTACTTGTAAAACATTAAAACTGGCAAAAGGAGAGCTGTCAAAAGGACCCAGAATCCTACCCACCTGATGCTCCTTCTTCACCAAAGCTTCCAAAATATCTTCCCTCCCCTGTACTGATTTCAAGTTCTTGCACACCATTCCATCCCCTGCCCCCATCAAGTTAATGTTCTTGATCACAGTTTTCTACCCACCTTTGCCCCAGTGCAGCTAAGGCTGCCAGAAGGTCTTTGCCATTTGCAGTCTCTGCTTCCAGCAAATGCTGAACACCATCCATGTCAATTAAGTCAAAAACATCAATGTACTCCCCCTTCCATATCTTCTTGTTGACTGTGACTGGTATATGAGGAGTCAGGAATACTGTCCCACTCCTCTGCCCCACCACCTGCATAGATAATCAATCACCCAGTCGAAACCCAAAGCCTGAACCCACCTCCTGCAAGTGGGAACCTGTCTCCACCATGGACAATGCCAAACTACCTCCACCCAGGTCTGGGCTATCCAGTCCAGAAACCTGCTCCCTGAGGCAATGTCCCTCTTCACCTAGACTCTGGCCCCCAAAAACCTCAGCGAAGTCCCCCCATCCCCTGATTTGACCTTTCACAAACTTCATCCTGACTTATTTCCCCTCTCCTTACAGCTGACATGCCTAATGAACCTGCCACCAATATATCATTACCTGGAGAAACAACATGCGATGTGTCCACGGTAAAAAACCTCCGCTGCCAACACTTCCCTGGACTGTGACTGATGTGTCCTCTTCCCAATGGTCAACAGCTTGCCCTTCGCTGGTTGCCTTCTCTTCTAACTGGGACTTTCCTGTTCCACTGGCACTAAAGTTGCACTGCCTGGCAGCTCACGAAACAGATCTTCTGCCTGCACCACAATGTCTACTATTTTAAACCATCTACCACCGCTCCACCACCAAGCACTGTTAACCCAAAGTATTCCTGTTGTCCAGAATACCTACAGGTCATTTCAGATGTAACATTGCCTTAACAAAATCACACCAAAATGTACTCACTGTCCCAACTGCCCACACATAAATTTCTAAGCCGCACCGTGCACCTACCTCACTTCCTCCCTTTTTCCATCAAATTAACCCTTTCCTACCCAAATTACAATCCCTATCTAATCCCTTCCCCACTCCAGCCTAGCCCCCATCCCCACTTATTCTTTCATCCTCAGACCTCGAAGATGTCCCGTGACAAATTGGTTTGTGCCCAAACCTCATTTAGCAGAAGCATTCCATCAGACAACGGGAATAGGAATCAAACCAGAAGTAGGAATAAACCACCAGCAAATGAAAATGCCAAAAAAAAAAAACAAAAAATGAAAGAATGTAAAGAAGAGGACCAGGAGAAAAGAAAGGAAATTGGAAAGACGATAAATATAGTGGCAAGTATAGAAAAATCCTAAAAGGACCACACGTTGACCAAGATTTGATGCAGGAATTGTTAAGGAGAGGTGAATCTGAACTAAAAGGTGAAAGACTAAAAATGGTGTCCCCAGATAGTGGGCTACATACACATCTATTAAAAAAGTGGAAGAAACAGACAGATGCAGGTTTTGTAAAATGTAATTGGAAACAGCAAGTATAGAGAACTCTCAGAATGTCTCTGAATTGCAGTTTCACTCCATCACATTAATTGACTGACCTGCATTAGTCAATTAGTGAGGGGGGAGAAGATCTCTTTGAATGTCAGCCAGTATGCTAAAGACACATTGTTTTTTCTCTTTTTGGTGCATTGAAAGTACTTAAACACATTTCTTCATATAGTTTCTCCACTCACCCATGTTTGCTTACAGTTAGTCAAGAGAATTTTGTTTAAGCTCTTGTAAAGAGACATAACTCTCATAACAACTTAGATCAACCACTTTGTGCATCAACTGTAGTGTGCAGTAATTTCTAGTGAGTTGAGGACCTGGCCTTCTCTAAACTATGCAAAGGACCCATGCTAACAGTGGGAGGGATCTATTTGCCCCTATTGACCAGTCTGTGCTCACCATAAAGCCCACTAACCCTAGCTTAATAAGATACTGGCCGGTCAGAGATATTATAACATCTAAGAAAAACAAAATATCAGATCCAGCAGGGCTGTTGATGGACATATACCAAGGTTGTCTTGATCTTCTAGCTCCCTTTTTACTTAGGCAGATACATTTATTTATTTATTTATTGCATTTGTTGACCAGGAAAGTCCACTGGGCCTGGAGGAACCCATTTTCAGTGGAGGCCCGGGGAGAAAAGCTCCACATTATTACATACAATTAACAAATTAAAACATTGTAGATACATGAATAAAATAGATGTATTACTACATACAATTAGTTAAAACAATTGTTGATACATAAAAATGGACAGACAGTAGAAAGGATAAGACAATGGCAGAGATGACATTTCAATAATACATAGAAAAGACAACATTTTATAAGCGAGAGCATAAATGGAAACCGAAGTATGAAAGTCAGAGCAGAAGAAGAAAGTAACTTAGCAGTGTATGTGAATAGAAAAAGACAATAGTGTATACAAGTGAGTGTGTAGGATTCAAAGTAGAGGGGTGTAAAGTACAGGGTGAAGCAGGTGAACAGACTGTATCAGGATGAAAAGCTGGAGAGAGGAGGTGTGAGAAGGTTTAGAGAAAAGAGTGGGAAAGATTTGAGAATAGAAACAGAGAGGTTCCATAGTGGGAAGTTAGGTGTTGGGAGTTTTTGTGGGTTACAGGAGCATTGCCAGTTAGACTAAATGTAATTTTAGGGATTTTTTAAAAGAAACAGACTTACAGGTTGATCTGAGAGAAGGAGGAAGATTATTCCATTACTTAGAGACAGCATGGGAGTACAGCATTTGGCCAGCTGACAGTTTGGGATTCTCTATAGGCAACAACATTTTGTTTACTGACCTGAGGTGGCGATTGGGCTGGTACATGGTCAGTATGGAGGAAAGGGATAGGCAATGTTGGTATATTATTTTGCTGGCTGTGGTTAGCTGAAGGTAAGTAAGATGGTGGTGGGATTCCAGCCAGTTTAGTTTATGCAACGAGGAGCAGTGGTGGGTACAGTATTTAGAGTTTGTAGCAAATTTGGCAATTTTATTGTAACAGGAATCAAGCTTACTTTTTAGGGAAGATTGCAGGTTGGTAAGGATGGGAGCACCATAAAGCAGAGTAGGAAGTATAAAGGATGAGGTGATGGCCTTTTTGGCATTGAGACTGAGGAAATAGTTATGTCGATATAGGGCACCTAGCTTTTGATGTTTTTTTTTATATTGCTGTGGATATGAAGGTCAAAGGTTAGTCATCAATGATGACACCTAGCAGTTTGGTACTAGGGACGACTTCTAGGATGGTATTGTTACACAAAGTAATTGTAAAAAGGGATTTGTCAATGGGGGTAGTTTTTGTGGGAGCAAATAATAAAAGTTTTGTTTTGCTGAGGTTAAGGGCGAGGTGATTCTGGGTTATCCAGTGCTCAGTAGAGGTGATTGCTTCCTGGGTAAGTTGCTGTAATTTGGTGAGAGATTTTGAGGAGGAGATGATAGTTGAATCATCAGAGTATTGGATAACAGAACCATAAGTAAGGGTTTGATGAAAGTTGTTGACAAAGGGGGACCCAGAATTGATCCTTAGGGGACACATGTGTTGGCAGTAATGAAAGGGGAGGAATAGTTCTGCCATTTAGAGGACTGATGCCTGTTTTTGAGTTAGTTTATAAACCATTGTATGGTCAGTGGAGATAGATTGAGGTTGTAGAGTTTGCTGAGTAGTAGGGAGTGAGAAATGTTCTCAAATGCCTTTGATAGATTGAGAAAGTGAGCTGGAAATAAGGAGCCAGAGTCATGGGCTCTATTTACTGTGTCTAAGAAGGAGATGAGGGCAATGTTGGTGCTATGTCCAGGCGTGATGCCATGCTGAGTGGGAGAAAGCAGTTGGTATTTAACTAGATGATTTATGAGCTGTGTGTGGATGCACTTCTCTAATATTTTAGAGATAGGGGAAAGAATGACAATAGGATGGAAGCTTGAGATGTTAGAGTTGTTGCCACCTTTATGTAGAGGAATGACAAATTATTTTTTCCAGATATCTGGTACCAGGATTCCTGAATGGACCTGTTAAGGAGTATGCTAACAGGGTAAGCTATGGAAGGGGCTGCTAGTTGGAGGTATTCTGCAGGTAGATTATCAGGAGCGTTTGTACAGGGTTTTAGTTTATAAAGTAGTTTTTGGATAGTGGATGTGGTAATGGGTGATAATGAAATGATGGTTATGGAATTTGAGATATTATTGGCTGATGGTAGGCCCAATGTGTCAGGGTTGATGGGTGGGAAGGCTGTAGTTAGATTGGTGATGATGTCAATAAAGTATGTATTGAAGAGTGAGGCTAATTTGGAGGGGGGGTTATCTGGGTTTGGGCTTGGGGTGTTGTTAGAACCTGGGTGGAGTAAGAAATTAATTGCTCCCCAGAATTTTTTGGGATTTTGTTTGTGCTGATCTTGAATAGATTGTATGTACTCTTTTTTGTTTTTGACCACTAAACATTTAGCCTGATTACAATGTTGTTTGTATTGCATTAGTTTGGAAGGAGTTTTATTTTTTTGTCAAGTTTTCCATGCTTTGTCCCTAGAGGACATAACTTGCTTTGTAACCTTTGTCAGTCAGCAGGTATGTTTTGATTTGACTCTCTTTAGTCTTAGGGGGAGAAAGAGAGTTTAGGGTTCGCAACCTGGTGACACACATATATATAAATATATATATGGTTTACCATCAAAATTTTGAATGTCACATCGTCAAATCCACTTACACGAAGTCTGAACTGACTGTTGAAAAAATTGAGCAGCGATATTCTGAACTACAAAATCTCACCCCCTTTTTGACCCTTGCTATCACTTGTTTTTAGGTGTGGAGTGGTCATAAATGTTGACATTTGTTTTTTTTCTGACATTTGAACTATTCGGCATTACGGATTTTGTGTAAATATTTAGATGATGTGCATAAACTGCGAAGCGCAGTCGATATTTTGATAGTAAACCTATATATATATATATATATATATATATATATATATATATATATATATATATATATATTTATTTATTTATTTACCAGCTGCTTAGCTTGGGTTTTCTTGGATAGCTCTGTTGAGAGAAAACAGGACATAAAACCATTTAACCTGCCAAACATAAACTAAGGATTAAAACACTCAATATAGGTTCACTGACAGGACACAACTTGGAAATGGATGACATGACAGTAAGGAGGAGGCTAAACATCCTCTGTGTCCAGGAGACAAGATGGAAGGGCAGAGCAACAAAGCCACCTAGCTTGGGGTCCAGGGTCTGCTACTCAGGATAGACTGGCTAAAAATGGTGTGGTGACTGTGGTAAGGGAGAAGGTTCAGTAGACAGTGAGGGATGTCATAAGAATTTTTGGCAGACTCATGGCAATCAGACTTCAGTGTAAGAATAGGACACTATGCATAATCTTAGCCTATGCTGCACAGAAAGGTTATGATAGTTAGGAAAAGAGTACATTCAGCCAGCAATGCAAGATCTACTAGACAAAGCAGGACAAGTTGGCATTGATAATGGAGGACCTGAATGCACATATCAGGACATATAAAACAGGCTGTGAGGACTGCCTAAGCCCACTTGGGTGGGGCAACAGGAATAAGGGAAAGGCCATTCTAGACTTCTGTCTCACAAATGGCTTGATAGTGGCGAACCCATCATTCAGTAAGAGAGTTACAAGATCATATGCAAGAGTAACCAACATGCAACTCAGGTAGACTTCCTTCTAGTAAGTAAAGGGCAATGGGGTATAATCAGCAATTGCAAAATCATCTCCAGTGAAACAGCTGGCACACAGCATAAACTACTGATTGTCATCAGCTGCAAGCAGAGGACAGATAAGGATCTGCAGTTCACAGACATGTCTCTCAACTGTACAGATTTTTCCACATATGTTTTGCCTGTTTTTCATAAAATTGTGTTTTTTCTGGAAAATCACTGGCAAATCATTGAGGGTTGAAGTCAGAAAATATAGACAGACATTTGAGTTTCAGACTTCATACCCTTCAGAAAATTCATGCTAATGCAAAACCTGCTATTCTATCAACTTTCTGTTTGTAAGAGCAATATTTAACAAGTGTCCATATTTTTGTGCCTTTGTCCCCCCCATTATTTATGGCTTTGTCTGGATTTCTTGCTGTAAGAGGTTGAGAGGTATGTTAACAGAGACTAGGCTGAAGATCTGGGAGATGACTGTAGAGAAAGCACTTAAATGCAAGGAATTATTCAGGGCTCTATCACTGCAGAAAGAAGAGGAAATAAGTGGAGATGAAGAAGAATGGCAGTGCCTCAAAACAGCATGTGTGAAGACTTTTGAACAGTTATGTGGCCAATCGAGTTAAGGAAATAAGATACATCAGGAAAGCTGATGGTGGAATGAAGAAGTCCAGGAAGTCATCAAAAAAAAAAGGAGTACAGGAAAAGTGGGAGATAAAAAAGATGGACCACGCTAACAAGCATACCTCCCAACCATACCAAATTACTCAGTTTTTACTGAGTTTTGGAGTCCAAATAATGGGGTGCTACGATTCTCAAGTGGCACCCCTTCATTTCTGACTTTTTTCCAGCTTTTTTTTTATTTTTAAAAATTTTTTTCCCCTTTTTGAGCTGACGTCATCATGTGCACGATGATGCCAGTTCTGTTGGGGCTACCAGCCTGTAGGAATTGAGCTCAAGGGCTCAGTGCACATATTTCTGTCTGGCTCACTTTGAATGGATGTGTGTATGCATTTCCACTGGATCTGCAAGCAGGAAACATTTTATTCAAATGGATCTGTGAGCGTTCTCTTTTGGGAAGTCCTGGATCTGTGAGCAGGGGAAGTCCTGGGTACTGCAGATGGTGAACGGAAAAGATTCTGGCTTCAGCTGAAGTAGGAAACATGACGTTTTATTTATTCTGGTGTGTGAGTGTGTGTGTGTATGTGTGTAAATGGTGGCTAGAGGTACTCAAGCTCAAACCCTGTACCTTGGGTACAAGGTAAAAGGAGCCTAAAGTGCCTAGCCACCACCACTTGTGAATTTATGTTTGATATTTTTGATCTGTTCCTCATAAAATCTGTGGTTTTCAGAATTTTTGTGGCAAATCACTGAAGGATTGAATTCACTAAATAATGATAGGCATTTGAATTACAGACTTCATATTCTTCAGAAAATAAAAGGTAACACAAAACCTTTTATTCTGGCAATTTTCTAAGTTTATAAGATCAGTACTGGTTTTCAGGATTGTGGCAAATCACTGAAGGATTGAATTCATTAAATAATGACAGGCATTTGAATTTCAGACTTCGTTTTCTTCAGAAAACAAATGGTAACACAAAACCATTTATTCTACCAATTTTCTAACTTTATAAGATAAGTATTTGAAATTTGTCCCTATTTGGGGCTGTATTCCCCCATTATTGGCTTTGTCCAAGTTTTTTGTGCTAAGAGGTTGAGAGCTATAGTGAGACGTGAGAAATGAATTCACTAAATGATAGCCATTTAACTTTCAGTTTTCCTATTTTTTTAAGAAACTGCTGATTTGGCATAGTGGTATGTTGCTCTGATTGTAGTGCACAAGGTCCTGGGGCCAAGACTTGGCAGGGAAATGCATCATGGTAACACAACGTTTTATTCTAGCAACTTTCCAAAATGTTTGTCCCCCCCCCCAAAAAAAAAAAACTGAAATTGAAAATAAGTGTGAGAAGCTGTGTAAGATGCCTATGGCTTACACTACTGTCATTTTATATATATATATATATATATATATATATATATATATATATATATATATATATATATATGGATTCACTTTATAATTTCGAAATACTGAAATCCTGAATGTCAGTATCCCAAAATTATAAAGTCGAACCTTTAAAATCACAAATGTGCATAATCACGAATCTGAATATCTTACATTTGCAGTTATGGCTTTATGGTACATTACGTGCAGTGTTGTGAGTGGATGGTGTTTCATGTTGTGTATGGATTTAGGTGTAATTTAAGGTAAGTGAATGTTTTGCATGGGGTTTGTGTGGTAGTTTGAGTGTGTGTGAATGTGTTTGTCAGTTGTACGTGTGGGTTAGGGTAGGCAGGTGAAAGTATGGGTGGGTAAGTGTTGGATGTGTTGATGTTTGTATATGTGTGATATTTGTGTGTGTGTGCGAGGGACTGCAGAATGTGTGGGTCTGAGTTTTCTATCTGTGTCTGTTTGTGCGATCTCGGAGTTAGTATATATAAGTGGGGGGTGTGGGGGATGCAGTGTAGGTTTGTTTGTGTTTTTGTGTTTGTGTGTGTTTTGTTTGTTGTGGTGCGGGTTGGATGATATATGTGTTGTGTGGTGTATGGTGTGTTTCTGTTCGTGATTGTGTGTTTCATGATTTTGTAGTTTCGGGATTTGGGACATTCGACTTTATGGTTTCGAAATACTGAAAATCAGGATTTCAGTATTTCAAAATTATAAAGTGAACCTATGTTGAACCCATATGTGTGTGTGTGTGTGTGTGTGTGTGTGTGTGTGTGTATACATATATATATATATATATATATATATATATATATATATATATATATATATATATAATATATATATATTTTTTATTATATATATATATATATTATATATATATATATATATATATATATATATATATATATATATATATATATTGTATGTGTGAAGAGACTTTTTTTTATGATGGAAATGAAATTGGACATTTTTTGTTTTGTCATTATTGTCATTTTTTTTTTTCATTCATTACTAAAAAAAAAAATGTTCAAACAATACATTTAAAATGCGCTCTAACAGCTGTATTATACAAGGAATATAATTTAATAAAGTCAGGAAGGTGTATCAAAGAGCACATGTATGTTTCTTGTTTTATGTGCAAGGGGCCAATGATTTGAAAACAGCCCAAAGGTAATCTTTATCCACCACTGGCCAGATGCATTTTCTTTGGATGTGGTGTGGGTTTCAATGCTGTTTCAATGAATGTGAGTTTCAAGGGCAGAGAAGTTTTAATGCCTAGTCTATTTTCATTGTGAGACAGTATTGCTTTGTTTAGTAGCTTTGTTTAGCAGATGTCTATTAATGTTTGTGCATTGTTCTATAAAATGTAAAAATAAAATCCAAATCATTGTAGAAGTAAAGCAGTATGCACACATTAGTGTTTATGGTAAATGGGGCAAAATAGACAGGTAATGGGACAATGGAATGGCTGCTGGGGTATTTTGGTGCCATATTTAGGTTGTCTCTTCTTCAGTTTGCATTTGAAAGTTGGTATCCCACAATTCCATTGGAGTGGGAGGGGTTATGTAATTATGCATGCGAATTTGATATTAATCAGCATACAGATTTGTACCTATTTTTCATGGGCCTTTTCCACATTTTTGATGTTTCTAGGTTGAGAGGTATGCTAAGAAGGAATACTGGTTGTCTAACAAAGAGGCTAAGAGAGTAGTTGCAATAGCAAAGGGCAAGACATCACAGCACTCTAACAGGTTTTGGAAAGTGACTTGGTAGATGGCATGAAGAAACTCTGTCAGGTCATAAAGCAAACACAGAAAGATAAGATATTCAGACACCTTTCATAATGGATGCCAGCAACAACATACTCACCCATCCACAGGATATTAAAGGAAGATGGAAACAGTACCAGCAGCAGATTCTGAATGAAAAAAACACAAAAAAGCTGTACTGACCCAGAGACAGCCAAGAATGAAAGAAGAAGAGCCCACCATAGAAGAAGTAAGGACAGCACTAAGGAAAATTAAGTCAGGGAAAACAGCAGATTTAGATAAGGTTATGGCAGATATGATCAATATGTTGGGTGCGCTGGAAGCAATGGCTCCTGAGAGTACTCATAGCACAGTGGAGAGAAAGACATATCCCAGATGAATGCAGAATAAGCATACTAGTGGCAGTGTACAAGAACAAAGGGGACATCCACAACTGTGGGCAGTACAGAGGTGTCAAACTGCTGTCACACTGTATAAAAGTTCCGGAGGGGGTGACTGATAAATGAATACTCAGAGTAGTAGAAAACAACATGGGAGATGAGTAGTTCAGATTCAGATCAGGATTCAGCACAACCAATCCAATGTTTGCAGTGACAACTATACAGTCTAACTGGACATTCCTGAACTTGGAGAAAGCACATGACAAAGTCACAAGAAAGTTGATTCGGGCAGTACTGTGGTAGTTTGAAGTCCCAGAAACATTAGTAAAATTAGTGCAGGTTATGTTTAAGAACCCAATGACTCAAGTACAAACAGTGTTCAGTGTCAGAGAAAGGTTCCCAGCAGGAATGGGTTCGCATTAGAGCTCAGCTCTGAGCCCATTAATGTTCATCTGGTGATGGTGTACATTAGCAAAACAGGTTGAGAGGACAGATCAACGAAGCTGATGTAAGCAGACGATGTGGCAATATAGGAAGAATCCGAACAAGAACTCCAGAAAAGGATGGTGGAAAGGAAGGCAAAAATGAATGTACATAGGATAAAACTGAATACAGATAAAAAATCTGTTATACGTTGTTATACAATACTGGATCCTTGGTTGATAGTTATTAAATGAAAACAAAGATAGAAATGCTTACAGTAGAGAATTGATTATCCAAACGTTCATTATCAGAAACGTCAATTATCTGAACGCAGCTTTCCAAAGTTTTCAGGTAGGAAAAATCATAAAGTCTGAATATGTAAACATTATACATATTCACTTGTGCATGTTTTTTGAGCGTCTAGCTTACTCATGTGTGAAAAATATTCTTTATTGTCCACTGGAATCACTGAATGGTTGAAAAGTCTATTCCCTACATGCAGAAAAAATAAATATTTTAGAAGTTTTTTATCTGGTTCAATGTATGTTTGATTATCCGAACTACCCAAGGTCCCAGTTAGTTCAGATAATCTACTCTCTGCTGCATATGTTTTTGACTAAATTTTGATATTTGCAATACTAATAAATCTATATCTTCTTAAGGGGTTAACATAATTTTTATTTTTGTTCTGTTTCAAAATGGCATATTGCAAATAGCCATTCTGATGTCCTTTCAATTTATAGCTTATGCTTCTTTTTTTGTGATGAACTTATGTCCTCACACTATGTCACAATTTTGCCCTTTTTTACCTTGGAGTTCTCATTATACTAACATATAACCAGTATATTTTTAACCCCGCTGCTTTGGGTGTAGAGTAATCCTGATATACAAAAACAGTTGTCAGTTTATTAGGTACTGAGGTAACTCACTTTTAACATTTATTTATTTTCAATATAAGAAAAGTACATTTTTAAAACAAAAATATTTCCCTATCTTAAATTGTTCTAAAGCAAAGAGTGAGAAGGTCACACAGAAAAACCAATCAGTAAAAAGTAAATGAAAACTCCAGCCAAGCTAGAACTTCCACTGAGTGACTTCTCAAACCTCTTGTATCAGAGGCACATGGGATATATGCAAATGACCCTTATGAACATCAGCTGTTTCAGCTATATGGCGATTCTGAATGCCCATGACTTATTTCTTCATGGGCATTCAGAATTGCCATATAGCTGAAACACTTGAGGTTCATTAGGGTCATTTGCATATATCCCATGTGCCTCTGATATAAAAGGTTTGAGAGGTCACCAGTGGAAGTTATAGCTTGGCTGGAGTTTTCATTTAGTTTTTACTGATTACCTTAAATTGTTCAGGATAAAATGCTGTGTTGTGCATAAATGTACTAATAAAGCAGTTTTACCAACTCCCAATTGTGACCCAGCAGGAATACCTGGGAATAACTCTGATTCCCACGCTTTCACTATCAAAACATACAAGCAATATCACTATTAGCACCTTACACCACGTAATGCTATGTGACAGAGTC
>NC_056728.1:416966166-417008666 GCF_019279795.1 Protopterus annectens | reverse complement strand
TGATTTAATGCCTGGGTGAGGCAACCCTGATGGATGAAACAGCAGATCTGGAGCTGAGCCCAGTGCCCAGGGATGGTGGACTAAATGAGGCCTGTGGAAAGGAAAACACACTTGTTGAGGCCAGTAGTGAGCTATGAGGATAAATATGATCTTTTTTACCAAAGCTTTTTGCAGAAATTTGGGCATCAGAGATGTGGGAGGAAATGGATAGTGGAGTCAAGGAGGCCAGTTGTGAATCAGAGCATCTCTTGGGGACTCTTCCTCCTGGAGGATTAGAGTGAAGAACTTGCTGCACTTGGTGTTGTCGGGAGATGCAAAGAGATTGCAGCAAGGTCAGCTCGAGTAGATGATTATCTGCTATGATACTACTGGGTTGAGGGACCACTCCTGAGGGAGAAGGGAAGATCTGCTTAACCTGTCTGTTAGTACACTGGACCTTTCTGGAATATCAGTTACTAAAACATATCAGTCAGAGGATATCACACATTGCCATACCCTCATGGCCTCACAACATAACATAAAATCTGATTCTTCTCTGTTTGTTCAAGTACAAAACTACCAACATGTTGTCTGTCTGGGCAGATATCGTACCTAAAGGGAGAGCATCCTGAATGGCCTGCAATGCTAGGAGAACATTCTCATCTCAAAGACATTGATGTGAAGACTGGCCTCTGACTGGGATCATGTGCCTTTGGCTGTCTTTCCCAGGAAATCCACTCCCCTTGCTCCAGTGAGAGAAGTGTCCATCGTCACCATGATTCATGGAGAAGGAAGAATGAAGGAAAATCCTTGTGAGACATGTGGATATTTCAAGCACTATTGGATATCAGTCCTGCAGATGTTTGTCGGGGATACCCGAAAGGACATGGGTTGTTGTCTTATCAATCATTGAATCACTAGGGTCCATTGAAGAACACGCATGTAGTATCTTGCTAAGGAAACTAATGTAATTGAGGTTGCCATATAACCCAAAAAGTGAAGAATTTGTTTTTCTGGTGGTTTCCAACAGAACGAAACAGCTAGCTCTTGTTGATGAAGGGATGAAATTCTTGCCTGGGGGAGTTTTGCAATTTGAAACTTTGTGTCCAAAAGTGCCTCAAAGGACTCTACGGACTGAGCTGGTTGAAGCTTGGATTTTGTTAGATTCACTTTAATCCCTAGGTTTGGACACAGATGGGGCAAGGAGTCTTTTTCTTAAATGAGTGGATCCATGTGGGGGACCAATGATGAGTCAGTCATCCAAATAAGGGAACACCTCGAATCCCTGCAGTCAGAGGTGAGCTGATACCGCTGCCATACATTTGGTGAACACCCAGGGGGCTGTGGTAAGACCAAAGATCAAGGCTTTTGAACTGAAAATGACTGGCTCCCAGATGGAAGTGAAGAAACCTCCTGGATCATGTGTCCATCTGTATATGGTACTATGCATCCTGTAGGTCTAATGAGTACATCCAGTCAATCTCCCTCAGCAGAAGAAGAATGGACTGTACTGTGACCATCTCAAATTTTGTTTGTTGTAGAGGGCTCAGGTCTAGAACTGGCCTTAGGTACCCATTTTTCTCTGTCATGTAAAAGAATCTTGAGTGAATCCAGATCTTCTCTGGTCTCTGGGACTTCTTGGAGGACTTGATTGCTTAGCAGCTTCCTTATTTCTAAAGCTGCTGCTTCCCTTTGAGGAATTTGGTACATCTTTTTGGAGGTTTAGCAGGAGAGAGAAAGGGGATGAAGTAGCTTCTGGTTATACTCCTCTGCACCCATTTGTCTTGAGTGATGAATGTCCAGATTGCTAGGTACAGGGATAAGCACCACCCCTGACTCCCTTCAGAGTGCAGCAGTCGGGCAACCATTCAGAAGTGCTGGAAAGGTCTCTCAGAGAAGAGACCTATGAATTTTTGGTTCTGTGGACCATCTCTGCCTGGCGGGTGATGTCCATTATTAGATTTCCCTCCTCTGCCTCAGTGGGCTCTGTCTCCTGAAGTGTTAGGTGTAAATCCTTGACACTTGTGAAACCAAATTCTCTTACCTCCTTCCTGATTCCTTGAAAAGGCCCTTTTACTTTGAGGAGTCAAGAACTTGATCCCTATGACAGAAAGGGATTACTGTCTTGTTCACTTTAAGAGATTGTTTCTTTGACTTTTGGATTTAAAAGTGTTGTCCCATCATAACGGACATTAGCAAAAGCCATCTCAAAATGTTCCACAAAATCACATAGTTACATCCAGGCATGTCTCCTGATGGAAATGCCAGTTTCAGCTGCCCCAGATGCTCCTCTGTAGAATGAGATAAGGTATATAGAGACAATGGACAAAGACTGAAGGGTAGCCAACTGTGTACCAATGGATTAACTATGATCCACATACAAGGTAATCGTGAGAGATTTGGAAATCTCCTTGGTCAGATCTCCTTGAAAATGGGTAATGTTTGCCAAATAATTAATTGCTGTCACACAGAAAGTAGATGAGACATAGGCCCACTTACCAAATCTGTCCAAAGCAGGAGAATCTTTGTTCTGTGGATTGATGGAAGAACTATCTTCTGCCAGTTTCTTTTTGGTGGCTGTTACCACCACTATGAAATCTACTGTGGGACCCTTGCTCCAATGAGGATGATCCTAAGGGGAGATGAGGAACATTTTTAGTTTCTTGGGGATGTGTTGAGCTGTTTCTGTCTCCTTCAAAGCCCACTTACAGATAACATCCACTATTTCATTGGTGGGTGGGACCACGAAAGATGTAGATGGGCAAAAACTGTAAGCCTTGTTGAATACTACCTCCTGCAGAGAAGGTGTTTGGGTTGACTACTCCCCTTTCTGTTTAAGAAGTTCAAGGAATTTTCCAAATTAAATGTCCTCAAGGGAGGATCTGGGAGACCTTCTCCTTCTTCAAAGTTAGTATCAGTAATGATGGAGTCCTGAGGGGAATCCAGGTTTCTCCTTTTGTATGTATTCTTCCTATGCACCTCCTTGAGTGTTGCTCTGGGGAAGACTCAGAAGCCAAGATGGGTTATATCACTAGAGCTGGTTTGAGGCTCCTGGTAGCTGGCTGCCCAAATGTGACAAGAAGAGTAGGATCCGTACCATAGGAGATCTGAACCCTGGGAAATCCTGTGGGGGTGTGATGGCTCCAAACTTGAAAGGAAAGTCTTTTCTCTAAGTTGGGAGAACATGTTTTCAAAAATGATGAAGGATGAACTTGAAACAAATCTGGTGAACCTAGCCTTAGCAGTCAAAACCCCAAAGGAGGCTCAACCTGGGATAGCATTTGGCCAGGGTCCAAGGCAGATGCTGCAGCCAAACTATCTAATGCCGAGTCTCCAAAAGGAAGGAATTTTTCTGAAGACCTCAGTTCCAAACCTGTCCTATCAGTATCACTGCTGACTATTTGGGTCTGAGATTCAGAAGGCACCAAAGCAGTTGTAGCTGAATGAACCAAAGAACCCATCAGTGCTGAGGAAGACCAAATCCTCAGCTCCAACGTAAACATACCTCTGGTGGAACACGGATCAAGACAGCATGAACCCAGAGGGCGGACAGGAGAAGGAGCAGTAACTGGATAAAGGAAATAAGCCATTCTCCCAGATCTGGCTTTGGCTGGATCTGGAGGACCCCCATTTGGATCTGGGTCCAAAGAAATCTCATCATCTTGTCCAAATCTGCTTCAGTAAGACTCGTTGAAGATCTGGATGATTGCAATGATGAGGCAAAAGATAGGAGCCTAGAGCGGTGAAAGAACTTTTCCTGTAAAATGGGAGAAAAGAGACTAGGGATAATCGGCTTTAGTGAAAATCTTGGAGGCACAGTGCTAGATCCAATAAGGATTGGTTCTAAAAAGACTATTGGTTCAGAGGTTTTAGCAACTTTAGACACTGTAGCCATAGAGGGTTTTGCTGCAGAGATCTCTTCTTTGAAACCTCAGGCCTTTCTTTTTCTTTATCTTTTCCTTTATTCTGTTCTTTAGACTTTTCTACTGATTTCATGACAGGAGGAATCACAGAAGTAGTGCCTGAAGAAGAAGGAAGGACACCTTCCCCAACAGTGGCTGGGAAAAGCCCCTTTTAGAATGAGCTTATTTTGATGCTCTACTACAGCATGATGACCAAAAGCTTCACAAATATTATAGGAGGTCTCTAAATGAGCAGTGCCAAGGCACAAGATGCACTTGGCATGAGCATCTGAATTGGGCAACTGATGGCCGCACATTTTGTAAAACTTTAGAGCTTTTCTGACATACTGGCAACCACAGCAGCAACAGTAAAAGGAAAGGATAAATAAAGGAATTTTTTTTCTTAAAGGGTTCCATACCCTATGGGTGACGACTGAAGAAGGGAGATTAAGAAATGAAAAGATTTAACAGAATGGCAGCTATATATATGTATATAAACAATACACATACATAAATATAAGAAGGAATATCATGGAAGGGAGGAAATAAAACAATTATCTTCAACAGAAAAATCTGAGCACCAAAAGATCCACCCTACCCTAGGCAGCAAATGAGATCTGAGGTAAGTCATTCAGCAAAAGTGGGTTATGGGTAAGGGGAGGAGCCTGAACACCAGATCTAAAGCTTGTGGGTTAATCCAGCTCAAATCTAAAGACCTTTATGTTGAAGAACAGATGGAACAGACATCATATCCCAGATATTAACATTGAATTAGCAGATTCACCTTCATCCCTGAAATGTTTTCTGACATTTTTGATGAGACTGAAAGTGATAGATGTGTGAGCATCATATCACCAGTCTGCTTAAACTAACATGTTTACATAGCAGATAGTTATAAAAGATACCTATCAGTTATTAAATGACCTACAGGGTCTTATGGATAATAATGTGGCCACTTTTTCTTATACGTTTGTAACACTTGATATCACAAATTTATTAACAGTGATTCCAAATGACTATGGAATTGAAGCAGTCAGGGAATTATTACTCAATGATGGGATGTTTGATAATAATACACAGTTACTTATTTGTACTTTACTTGATGTGGTACTAAATAATAACTTTTTGTTCCAAGATAAGTTGTTTAAACAAACATGGGGGGTTGCAATGGGCACCCCCTGTGCAAATTTGTACGCGAATTTGGTTATGTACTACTGGGAGTCACTGTTCCTGTTTAGAAGTGTGTTTATGCAAAATATAGTGTTGTACAGATGTTTTGTAGATGACATACTCATAATTTGGAAAGGTGACAATGAACAGTTGGAACAATTAATTACTTTTTTAGAATCTACCACTGAATTTCTTAGTTTTTCTATGGAGAAATCCCCTTCTAAAATAGACTTTTTAGATATCACTATTTTTAAAGATGCAGAAGGTCTGATCTCCACCAAATTATATCGTAAACCATGCTGGAGGAATGCATTACTGCAATATAACAGCATGCACCCACGTCATATATTCTCCAACCTTGTGAGGAATCAGTTTATAAGAATTTCTAGGCTTTGTAGGAATAGTACTGATAGGGACATTCAATGGGATACTTTATGTGAATTACTCCAGAATAGGGGTTACCCTACTTGGTTGATAGAAAGTATGAAAAAAGATGTACAGTATAAGAATGATATAATTCCTAGTTCTATTGATATTAATAATGCACTATCGACTGATATCCAACCAAGGAATGGAAGTAGTAAAAATAATGGCAAAAATGAGAACAAAAGTAAGTATATTCCTAAAGCTAGGAATGACAACAAGTTTATTATTAATATTATTAAGAAGAACTAGGGTGTACTACTAATAGATCAATATACCAGCAACATAGTAGGTGATAAACCAATGTTCAGGTATAGAAATAGCAAGAATCTGAAGAGATTATTATGTTCTGAGAGAACTGATAGAAAAATCAACAGTACTATGGATAGATCGACTTTTAGATATGGCACCTTTCCTTGTGAAAGGTGTAATATGTGTAAATACATTATTAGTGACCATCAATTTATTATACCTGAACTTCATCACACGTTTACGAGTGATTTCTATGCCACTTGTGAGACCAAGAATTTGATATACCTAGCTACATGCACAGAATGTGATGCATATTATGTAGGTCTAACCTCTAGGAGGTTGAGAGATCGTATATATAACCATATATATGATATAAGGAAGATGAACCTAACAAATGCTTTAGCCAAACATATAGATACACACCCTAAACATAGTTTTAAATTTAGGGTTTTCCAAGTTATAAATACAAATAAAAGAGGGGCTGTTGGACAGAATTACCTGGAAACAGCAGAGTTAAATTGGATTTTAAGGTTGAAGTTCCATTTTCAACCAGGACTTAACCAGTCAGTATAAAACCTATATTAGCAGCACGTAGATAGATATATTAAATCTGACTTTTTAGTTAGTCGCTGTAGTTAGTTATTCTATTTATATACATATAGTTATTGAATTATTTGACTATGATATTTAAATTGATTGGTATATACTTTTATATAAATATATCTGTGCTTCAGGGTTATATTTGCCATTTATTATTTTTATTTTTTATTATATTATATATTTTAGAGTTGATATATTTTTGGAGCTTTGGGTGTTTTGATGCTTTATATTTTTTATGCTTTTTATATATATATTTTATTAGATATATATTTCTATTTAAGTACTATGTTTATATGTATATATATTTGTATCTATATACATTTTCATTCATATGTATGATGATTTTGTGTAAATATACTGGCATAAAAAGAGGTCTATACATACATACATTTACTCCAGTAACATAGAGCTCTACCACACCCTGTTGAGTTTTGTTGAATGAATTGGTTAATTAATTGATCGACTGAATAAGTGTTTTATGAAATTGATTGATTAATTTGTTGAGTTAAGGTATATAAAGCTTTCATATTATGTCTTTTTTATAAACCTGAGGAAGCGTACCTGTTGTACGTGAAAGTGCTTGTTTTCTAATAAATTCAGTTCATTTTACATCGTGGAGGTCTCCGTTTGCTTTGTTCTGTGGATATAGCAGATGTGAGCATAACTCCTTATCCCACATACTAATAAAAATTACTTCCTTGTTTACTTATATATATATATATATATATATATATATATATATATATATATATATATATACACCTTTTTAAAGACATTCTTTTTAACTGGCTTAAGCAAGAAATGACAGCTTGAAGAGTACTGGTTTACACGTGCATGAGTTTCAATTCCCACCCTTCACTGTCTTTTGAGTAATTTGTTTCCTTCATATATTTAAATGCACGTTTCAGTAACAATGACAATTCCAGACACACATCCTTCATTCTAATAAAAAAGATATGTCCCCATCATAGATGGCCTTAAAAATATCCATAGACTTTACACCACCAGTTGCATTTCATAGACAACCCACTTCTGTTCATTCATCATCAGAACCCTTTTCTCCCATTTCCTACATGGGATCGGGGAATTCTCTTGATTCAAAGCAAAACTCCTGCCTTCTTTGACATTCATGCCTGACTGTCACAGATCTTCTTTCATACAATCCATCCACCTCTTTATTGGATGTCCTTGTTTCCTGTTACCTTCTTCCTGTCTGTCCCAAATCTTCTTCACCAGATTGTCTTCTGCTTTTCTGCATGTGTCCAAACCACTGTAATCTGTTCTCTTTGATCTTTTCTGCAGTTGGAGCTACTTTGGCTTCTGTTCTTATTTCCTCATGTCTTCGTCTGCCCCACAGAGTGCATCCTATCACCTTTCTCAGGCACTTCATTTCCATCACTTCTAGCTTCTTCATCTGCTCTGCCTTTACTGCCCACATTACTGTACCATACAGTAGTACTGTTCACACTCTATGCCAGTTGGCTGCAGACCCTCTGACTCTAGCTTTGACCTCTTCATTCAGACTTTCCTTCTCCTCAGCCATCCCTGCTGGATACTTGAAGTGATTTACCTGTTAATCTACCTTCCTGTCTATCTCAGTTCTCAGCTTCTTCTGATTTCCCCAGTTTGCTGCCATTATCACTGTCTTATCTGGGCTTAGTTTCTTCCCATGGGCCTTCAGTTTTCCATTCCATTCCCCTATCCTTTGCTAATGTTCTTGCTTAGAGTCTGCTTGTAATGCCACTTAGGATGATAGGATTATAGGAAGTTTCTAGGCTATTGGCACTGAGGTCGTTATAAACCTAGCCAAGAATTTTTCCCATGTTTCAACAAGTCAGCACCCAATGCCCCTGTCCAGCAGGGATACTGGTGGAATCCCAGGGGTGTAATTTCTGTTCACCATCTAGTTATCCAGGTTGCACTTAAAAAGGGATAATGAGGTACTCTACTTGACATGGAGAGGGAGTCTATTCCACAGAAGGGGAGTCTCTGAGACACAAATCAATCTCACCAACAAGTCCTATTAATGCCCCAGACCAGGTTGAGATAGCACGTGCGGGTTGCTTGAGTGGAGCTTGACTTGTGGATATGCAACAGTCCCATCAAGGTGCAGTTTTAGATTGCTTTGTATGCCAGACAGAGGTCACCTCTGAGGAGACTGTTAGAAACTGAGTAGGGGGACAGGCCTTTTAGCCTATCTGTGTAGGGTAGATGTTTCAGGCCCTGGTGTCTCCTGGTGAGGAACCTCTGTGGTCTCTCCAGCTGCTGCACGTGCTTTGCGAGGGACATGCTGAAAAGGGCATTGTACTCAAAAATAGGTCTTATAAGGGAAGACTACAGGGATGTTATGACCTCCTTGTCCCTGGCTGAAATATACTTCCTAATGAGGTAGGCCATGTAGAAAGCATTTCATACAACGGAGGCAATATGGTGGTCAAAAGTCAGGTTGCTATTGACCTGGGTGCCCACGTCCCTCATGACTGATTGCGTGCTTAGGACCTTGTTATTAATGTGATAATTTGTGTGAACATCACACTCTCCAAAGGGGATGATGATGCATTTTTTGGCATTCAGATTGAGACCATGTTTCTGGCATCAGTCATTTGTTTAGGTGAGACCCTCTCAGAGGATGTCCCCATCACTAGAGGAATTGATGACAGCTCCCAGCTTGCAGCATCTACAAATTTGGTCAGCCATAGCCCAATGGTTTTGGTCTCCACCTCAGAAAAGTATATCCTAAGCAACACTGGCCCCAAGACTGATCCCTGGGGTATACTACTCCTTACAGGTTTACTGCTTGAGGTGCCTCCCCCTATTTTGACTAGGTGGGTTCTATCAGTGAGCCAGTTTGCTACCCATCTGGTAACAGATTGATGCCTAGTTGAGAGAGTTTATCTAGTACATCTGAGTGGGGAATAGTATTGAAGGATTTGGCCAGGTCAAGGTAGACGGTGTGCACCGTCTTCCCCTCGTTCATGGCTTTGGTGACTGTCTCAAAGAAGCCGACAAAATTTAACAGGCATGACATCCCCTTGACAAAACCAAACTGTGTGGGATCAAGTATTTGGAGGTTGCCATTGTCCTTGTTAATGAGGTCTATGATAATCTTTTCCATGACCTTGCAGATCAGGTTAGTTAGGCTTATGGGTCTATAATTTCCTGGATCGGTGGACATTCCACCTTTGTGTAAAGGGATGACAGTGGCTGTCCTCCACTTGACTGGGTTGAAGCCAGTATTCAGGCTTTGGTTGAATAGGGTGCCTAATGGTGCTGCAAGTTCCTGCCTGAGTTCATGAAGGATGCAGCCTGGGAAGTTATCGGGTCCCATGGAGGCTGTATTTTTTGCCTTTGAGAGGACAGTGATGACTTGCTCCCTAGAGATAAGGGGAAGGGCAGGTGCTGGGGATGTCTTGATGTACTGATGGGGGGACAGAGGGGTGAAATTTTCACTGAACCTGTCTACCAGGAGGTTGGCTATATCTATGGCATTTGTGTATGTGGTGTTCTTGACCACTAGTTCTGAGCAGATGTGAGTACTTCCTTTGCGACTGCAGACGTATGTGAAGAAGGCCATATGATCATCTTTAGTAGATGTGGACATTTTGGACTCGAAGTTTGCAATGGAGGATTTCACTAGTGCTCTTATTTGCTTGTTCAGGCAAAGGAGAGATCACTTCCAATTGGGCACCTGCTTCTTCTTGGTCCTGGACAGCAATTTTTTCCTTTTATTATAGAGTTTATTTATTGCAGGATTCCACCAGGCAGGTTTAATCTTTCTTGAGAAGGATGATTTTGTACTGTCGGGTATTCCTGATTCCATGCAGCTATATAAATGCTTGTATAGTACTTTGGTGTAGGTTTGGATATTTGTGCCAGTTCCTATGGAGGGTGAGAGGGCTGTAAAGCTGTTTATATCTTCCCACAGGAGGTTGTAATCAACTTTGGAGAAGTTTTTTCTTTGATTCTAGTTGGGGGGGGGGGAGTTGGGAGAGATGGTGGCTTCAAAAGTGACTACTTTGTGGTTAGATCTTACCAAGGAGAATGGCACTGTAGAGATGCTGCAGTGGTTACTCATGTTAGTTAATACCAAGTCCAAGATATTATCACCTCTTGTGGGGGTGTCCACCAGCTGGTCCAAGGCATTTGCACTGATGAAATCAAGGAATCTCTGGTCATTTTTGTTTTGGAAGAGTAGTTCTTCCAGGCTATGGTAGGTCAGCTAAAGTTTTCCAGGATCATGGTAAAGGGTTGAATCCTGATAGATTCAAAGAGATCCATATAGGTGGAGTGGGCATCTAGAGTCAAAGTTGGGGCCGTGTAGCTAGCTATGATTTTAATAGGGGTCTTGTCAACGGTTAACTGTTCCTGTGCGTCATACTGTTTGACCAGCCTGGAGGGGTGTATGTCTTTAATATATATTGAAACTACACCTTCTTTTGCTTTGCTGCCCACAGTTTGGGATCTGAATGTACGATAGGATGAGTAACCTGGTATGGCCGGGATGCTGTCTGCAGCTTTGAACCAGGTTTCCGTGACTGCACAAGTGTCAGCATCTTCCAGAGTTAAGAATGCTAGCAATGAGTGCAGTTTCATTTTTAGAATCCTAGTTTTTAGCAGCATGACCTTTAATTTGCGTTTTGATGAAATTTTCATGTTGATTGTTTTGACCTCATGGCATTGCCTAAAAAAGGCACTGTGGGGGAGACAGCAGCCATTGCCAGAAGCCTGAATCCAAAGGGAGACAGATGCAGGCCATCTTTGGCAAAGCATCATGGTCTGTTGATCATGTCTTCCCAGGCTGTCAAGTACTGGATCCTCTTGGAATGACACCACAAACTAAGCCAATTGTTAAAGTCAGTCATTTTCTGTTTGTGTTGAGGCATCATTTTGGGTTATGGTAGAATGTTGCTTAAGGCTAGGGACATACCTGCCTGGGACACATATTCAGCGAGCTCAATCATGTCTCTCTTCATATAGTCAAGGGAGGTATTTCTCAAGTCATTCTCACCAACATGGACTATGACAGAGTTATAACAGTATCTGTTGTTGGGAGACTTGAGTGCATGTGTGATATGGTGGATTCTGGCACCTGACAAACAACTAACTGTGACTTTCTCTTTATCCAGCCTGGTGAGGGGCACATCTGTGTGTCTCACAATGGAGTCTCCTATGACTAATATGTTAGGTTTATGGTTAGGCCTTAGTGGCTGCAAGACACAGGTTTGTGGACTATGTGTGGTGTGTGGTGTGGTGGGCTGTTGAGGTCACCATCATCTGCATACAGCAACTTTGTTGATCTGTCCCCTCCAACCTGCTTGCTAATGTAGACCATCACCAGTTTGAAAAGCAGTGGGCTCAGAGCTGAACCCTGGTTTACATCTACTCCCACTGGGAACCCCCTCTGTGAGGCCAAACACTGTTCATACTTGAGTCATTGGGTTCTTGTACATAGCCTGCACCAATTCTACCAATGTTTCTGGCACTTCAAACCACCACAGTACTGACCAGATCAGCTTTCTTGGGACCTTGTCATGTGTTTTCTCCAAATCTAGGAATGCCCAGTTCGACTCTTTCTTCATCTGTAGCTTCTTCTCAACTATTTGTCTCACTGCAAACATCGGTTCAGTTGTGCTGCATTCTGATCTGAATCTGAACTGCTCACCTCCCATCTTACATTCTACTACTTTGTATATCCTTTTATCAATCACCATCTCCAGAACTTTCATGCAATGTGATAGGAGTTTGATGCCTTTCTACTGTCTACAGTTGTGGATGCCCCCTTTGTTCTTGTACACTGGCACGCAAATGCTTATTTTCCAGTCATCTGGGATACACCTTCCTCTCCACACTGTTATGAGTATCCTCAGGAGCCATTTCTCCCCTATCACACCTAGCATCTTTCTCGTATCTACTGTGACCTCATCTGAGCTTGCTGCTTTCCCTGTCTTCATTTTCCTTTAGTGCTGTTCTTACTTCTTCTAGGGTGAGCTCTTCTTCTTCACTCATTGTAGGCTGTGCCTGGAGCAGTACAGCTTCTGTGGGGTTTTCTTCATTCAGAAGCTGCTGGATGTACTCCTTCCATCTGCTTTTGATGTCCTGTGGATTGGTGAGCAGATTGTTGCTGGCATCCTTTAAGAAGAGTGTCCAACTAGCTTCTTTACCTTTCTGTCTTTGCCTTTCAACCTGATATAGTTTCTTTGTGCCACCTACTGAGTCACTTTAAAGAAGTTAGTAGAGTGTCTCTGATACCCTATTCTTTGCTACTGCAACTCCTTTCTTAGCTTATTTGTCAGCCATCCAGTATTCCTTCCTAGCCTGGTCAGTCTTTTCTCTCTCCCACTTTTTCCCTGCACACCTTCTTTCTTTTGATGACTTCCTGGACTTCTGCATTCCACCACCAGCTTTCCTTATGTACCTTATTTCCATACCTGGCTCAGACACGTCTGTTCTGTAGTCCTCACTCGTGCTGTTTTGAGGTGCTTGCCATTCTTCTTCAACTCCACCTGTTTCCTCCTCTTCTTGGGGTGCTAGAGCTCTGATTAATTTCTTGAACTGCTGTATTTTCTCTCCAGTCAACTTCCAGGTCTTCAGCCTGGTCTCTGTTGGCCTTAGAGCCTTCTCTGACCACTGCTCGCAGCTGATTGTGACAGCCAGTGGTTTATGCTGTGGGCTGACTGTCTCACTGGGGATGACTTTGCAATCATTGATTCTGCCTCAGTGCCTTTTCCTTACTAGGAGGAAGTCTACCTAGTTGCATGTTGGCAGCCCTTGTATGTGATTTTGTGACTGTCTCTCTTTCTGAACCATGTGTTGTCTACTATCAAGACATTTGCCAGACAGAAGTCTAGAATGGCCTCTCCTTCTTTACTCCTGTTGCCCCACCCATGTGGACCCAGGCAGACCTTGTATCCTGTTATGTCTGTCCTGATATGTGCATTCAAGTCATCCATTATCAACACCAATTCATGTTATCCTGACGTATCTAGTAGGTCCTGCAACTGCTGTCTGAATGCACTCTTTTCCTCACTATCACAACCCTGCTTTGGCATACCCACTTCTGTTCATTAGCAGCTTGAAATAATGTATACCTTGCTGAGTGCCTTGAGCTTGTATAAAGACCTGTGATCGGCATGAAAACTGACATGACAACAACACAGAAATACATATGAGGAACTATATTGTTCATGAAGTACAATGCAGTGGACCTAGCAGAGTTAAACACTTTAGTATCTTTGATTAAAACCTCTCCTATAAGCAATGACCTGCACAACAAGCAGCTACATGGAGCCCTAATCAGAGTAGATTTTAGTTCATTTACTGGAATCTTTCTTTTTCATGGGAGTGGATATATAGCATTTGCTGACCATTTTTACTCCAACCTAACACCATCTCCCAGAAGTAAAAAGAGAATTCTGTAGAGATGTAAATCTGGTAAGGACAGGATTGCCACCACAGCTGTTAAAGGGAAAGTTAGCTGTTATAGACAGCATCTCCACAGCTACTTTAAGACTGCCAAAAATGACTGTCATAATGCAATATAGCAGACCAGAATCAAAACAGGCAGTGCATCCTTTTAACAGTGCACAGTGGATCCAAATGGCAATATATGAAATAAGAAGTGATGGCTGTACAAATACTAAGCAAATGCAGTTTTCTATCCCAGTGCAACAGAGGTAAAGTAGAGCTGAATGATCACATGATCAAAAATGATGAGTCTTTATGAAAGACAAAGAATGAGAGGAGTACAGCAAGTGATGAAGCTGACCAAACAGATGGACTAAATGGATCAAAGTGAACACAAATGTCAACTTTCCATTGCATACACTAACATTCATCATTCAGGTAGGCATATTTTAGCTTCACTAAACAAGAAAGAAAATGCATCCAACAATTTACGAGGTTGTAAAACCAGGTCTGCATGTGTCCATCAGCACTGACTCATCAGAAACATGATTACACATGGGGTGAAGATGATACTAATACTGCTCAGACTGAAATTTAAGAGTATGTATTGGATTGCCTACTCTCATGTTAAGCAAAGGCGTGTTTTCTTATATTTCTGGATAGTGCATTCTTGGTTCCGCCTTGCTATGCTCCCCTATGCTTTTGCTCCTTACTCTCCCTCTATTTTCATCCATCCTTCTATCATTACTCCTTTAATCTTCTAACCACACTTTCCTCCCTGCAATCAGTAGAAAGCAGAAAGCAATATCAAGCATGCACTTTACATGACCCTTCACAACGGATTTGCTTCTCTATATAGTTACTAATAAACAAACAGAAAAAGAGTAAATATTTATAAGGATATCCATTAACTTCCTTTTAAAGAATTAGAATATGCAACTCTAAAAATAAAAGTAGGAAGTGATGAACTTTTATAACCATCAGGAGCTCAACCTTTTTTGAATTACAATTGAATTATATATGTGAGTATATATATGTATATATATATATATATATATATATATATATATATTCCTATCATGCTAAATGTCAACATACTGAATTGCAAAGTGGACAATATAAAACTAGAATAGTTGGGGGGACACCCAACTATATATACTAACTCCAGGATTGCACTACAGTGGGGAAAAGGGCATATATCTTTCACTTACCTTATGTAAGTCTACACGCTGCCACTACTATGCCCTTTTCCCCACTGTAGTGTGATCCTGGAGTTAGTATATATATTTGGGGGGGTGGTGGGTGTGGGCGACATAGCTCCCCACCTATTCTGGTTTTATATCATCCACTTTACAATTCAGTATGTTGAAATTTAGCATTGTAAGATTTCAGTATTATGGGTTTCAGTCAAGTGCTTTTTCAGTATTTTGAAATTTCAGTCTTATGGTCTCAGTCAAATGGGTTTCAGTCAAATGAAATTTCTATCATCTGATAGGGATCCATATATATATATATATATATATATATATATATATATATATATATATATTAAATATATATATATATATATATATATATATATATATATATATATATATATATATATATATATCTATATTTATATACACATCAACATATGTGTATATGGATCTACTTAAATTAATTAAATTGATCCAGTATTATTTATACCGACATGCATAATGTCGAAACAAATTGACCATCATTATGCACATTGACACACTACTATGCATGCATAGCAAATTAATCTTAACTCATGCAAAACTTAAAAAAACACAAAGAAAGCATTGTTTTTTTGGGGGGGGTGCAAGCCCAGCTGCACCCCCACACCCCCACCCCCCCCGATAATTATGTATTCTAACTCTCAGATCACACAATCCCTGGGAGAAAGGGTATATTCCCCAACTCAGGGACAGTCGAGCTTGCACGTCTGTTGACCATCTGTTTAGTTGACCAAATTGTGTCAATTAAACAGATGTCGCCCAAAGTATTGTTCAACAAAGTTACTGGGATCAATATGTATATCTATATCTATATCCTTATCTATATCTATATATTTATATCTATATCTATATACTTATATAAACATCTTATGTCTCTCATTCCGTTTGTAAATCCTATTAACCAAACTTTCCTAAACAATACTTCTTTCTTAGTTTTTTACCTGGCAGATAGCTTAGGGACAGAATAAGGGAGCACTTATATCAGATTAGGATTGGATCCATGGTTAATGCCCTGTCCAAACATGTCCGATGTACAGATGATACCCATGTTTTTAGTTTTAGAGTAATTGAAGTGGTTCCCATTAATCCTAGAGGTGGGGACATAAGGAACTGGACTGATACACAAGAAGCAAAAAGGATTATTATAAACTGAGGGTGGATGTCCCCCCAGGACTCAATTATAAGACACCATTGAAGCCAAGTCCAGAGGGCTTAGATAGCTATCTTGATAGTTTCTTACGTGCACTTACAATAGTATATTTGGTTTCTGGGGAGATTATGGATGATCATCTTAGGAAAACACATTTGTATCTATTTGAAGGGACTACACTGTGGGTAATATGTACATACTGGATCTATATATATGTTTTCTATATATATATGTCTATGTACTTCTATTCATTGTTATGCATATTTGTTTATATCTATATGCAACTTCTACTTATTGTTATATATAGGAGGTGACATCTACATGTGTTGTGTGACATTATGATTTCATAGGACAAGATATATATGTATTTTTTATACTTTTATATTTATATTTTTATTTTTGTGATAGCAGGGACGTTGTTCCTCTAATAGTTTTTAAATGTTTTAATTGGTTTTGGTTTGGCGCTCTTTTTTTTCTCTTTATAATAGTGAACAGCTGGCAGTATTTTTATATGGTCTGAGGAAGCCCTAACTGGGTGAAAGCGCTTACCACTGTTTTTGTTTTTGAATAAATCTACTTGTTGCGGACATCGTTGTTTTATTCCAGTGTTGGATGACTTTTCAGTTTTGCAGCCTTGGTTCGCTCAAGCACCTTTTTCTCTTTTTTATATTTATTATTGGATTGTGTGTGGTGCACGGGGCGTTTACTCCCTGGGAGACTACATTTTTTGGAATAATCTTTTTATGTTGGAGGTAGGTACTGAGGTGAAGAAGAAAAGAGGAGTGGAGGGTTTAGGGTTAGTAGTTGGGGGGGCTGTTGTAGGGAAGTGTTGTTTGTTTAGAGATGTTATAGTTTCAGTGAAGTGTTTGTTGAAGGATTCAGCAATACTGCTGGAAGAGGGGGGAATGGACGGCTGGGGGTATCAACCTTTCCTCGGTGGAGGATATTGTTAATAGTGGACCAGAATTGCCTAGGGTTGTGGTTGGTAGATGTTAGGGTGGATTTATAGTAGAGGGATTTGTCTAATTTTATATGCTTTTTGGCTTTATTGCGCAGTTCAAGGAATGATTGCCTGAGTTATTTTTTGTTAGTCGCCAGTGCTCCCAGGCCTTATCTCTGGATTTCATTAGGGCTCTGATGGTCTTTTGTAACCATGGGGCACGCCTGGATCTGACTTTGGCATTTCTTACCGGAGCATGGGTGTTTAGGATGGAGAGGAAGGTACTGTTGAAAAAGTGGACAGCCTCATCTAGACTGAGGTATTTTAGTGGTGACCAGTTCATTTTTTGCAGGGAGATGAAGGAGTTGGGGTTGAAGTTGGACTTGTTCCATATTTGCCTGTGGATAACGGGCGTCAAAGTGTTTGTGTGGTGCCGAATTAGGTAAGTGGGGGAGTGGTCACTAAGACTGTCAGGTAAGCAGCCTGCTAGGTAAGAGTGAGGGGCTTTGTTGACTAGGATCCAGTCAAGTAAGGTATGATTGCTAGGGTTTTTGTTGATTCAGGTAGGGGACTGTATGAGTTGAATGAACCCATGGAGATTAAGGTGAATGGTTGGGAGACTGTTATTACAGGATAGCCAGCTGATGTTAAAGTCACCGAGAATTATGGTTTCTTGGGGTAGAGACAGAATAGCCCAGCTCAGGAGATTTTCTAGGGGTGTGATATTTTGCCCTGGTGGAAAATAGCATCCTAATATATTGATTGTTTTGTTTGGGTTTAGTTTGAGATTGGCATAAAGGATTTCTTCATTGTTGTGGTGAGGGGCAGATGAGTTCAGGAGTTGAATATTGAGATGGTGTTTAAATATCAATGCTACATCACCTCCTTGTTTGGACAATCCGTCTATGCGAAGGATGTTGTATTCAGGTGGAAGTATTTCCTCACCTTTGATGTGAGGTTTGAGCCAGGTTTCAGTTAGGATGAGAATATCTGTGCAATATATGCTTATGCTGGCATGTAGTTCTTGGATTTTATTGCATATGCTTCTATTGTTTAGGGACATTATAAGTAGATCTGTTGTTATCTTGTTGGCTAGGGGTTGAGTTGTGGGGGAGAGGTTGCTTGGACTAGGGTTTGTGGTTGGGTTGGATTTGGGAGGACTAGGGTTTGGATGGATGTCTCCAGTGAGGGCTAGTTTATAGAGGGTGTTTAGGATATGTTTTGTATACATAGTAAATTGCTTATGGTATCTTAGGGATATTTTATTTTTGAGTGTATTAGGTGTTTGGTAATGGAGTGTGTGTATTGGGAGGATGGTTATGGTGGCAGGGGTTGTGTAGTTATAGTGTAAATGTTTGAGGGAGGGTATTGAGAGAGTACAGTGGAAGTTGTTGGGGCATGTGACTGTGGAGCCTTGGTAGGATGTAATGTGAGCTAGAACTACGCAGGTTAGGATTGTTATTATATTAGGTAGTAGTATGATTGTGTTGGATGTAGGGGGAGGGGTGAGTAGTGGTGTAGCCTAATTGCTGGCAATTAGGGGTGGAGTTAAGGCTAAGAATAAATGTAGAGGTACTGGGGTTTGTGGAAATAGGGGGCAGGGAGGGGGTTAAGTTCTATGTGATAGTACTCTTAACTACCCTAAATCTTTTTGCTACTGCTTTATACCTCATCTAAAAAGTATACTGACATTGAGTCTTTTCCTCACCAGTTTATACTAGATGTCTAAGTTATACTTCATCTCTTACTTACTAGATCACATTACATTTCAACCCTTCTGTGTTTGTCACCCTGCTCCTTTCTACCCTGACCTTATTATGTGTTCCACTTTGAATTCCTTTGCAACTACAAATACATACTTTGTATATACAATCCTATATCTCACCTTAATAAATCTAATTATTAAAATCCTGCTTCAGCCTTCTTCAGTAGAAAAAGAGCTATTTTTTTCTGCAAGGGGCTCTATCAGTACTAATGCTTAGCACTAAAATTCATTAATAGTCAAAACAATTACTTTTTTCTGTCAGTATCCATGTTACTGTCATCTTTCTGCTTCCACTTAGCACCAATTACCTGCCCACACATCACTCCTGAATTCTTTGAAACATCAGATAGGCACGGTCATGAGTTCAAGGGTAACTAGAAGTAAATATGTTTCTGCTGTGCAATACCAAAAGGTACACCATAGAGCTCTAGAACACTGCTTCTGAAATTTACCAATACTTTTCCCTAACCAAAGCCCAGCTCTTCAGTCTGACATCCACACAGTCTTCTTTATGGCTACTAATCCTTCCAAACAAAATAGCTTGCCTACATTTTTGAAGACATCAGTAAAATGTAACCCATTCTTACAGACATTGCTTATGCTGTCTTATCAGAATTATTTCTATAACTCTGATGTCAAATCCCTACACCTAAACCTCATCCCTAATTCATTTATTCAAATACCTGATCTTGGTCTATTGAGGAAAATATCATTGGACTCTTAAACTTACTTTTAAAAGGGTAAAGGGCTACACCACTCTCATAAGCAGCTGCAAGTCCAAGTAGAAGTACTGCAGACCATCTCATATTCTCCATCACTCTGAAACAACAACTAACAAAACTGCATCTAACAATCCTGAAACTTATAAAAGCAAGAGGCATTTAACCTAACCCCTGACCACATTTTACTGATAGCATTCCTCCATACAACAATACACATAGATTAAAGTGGACTAAAGGTTGTCCTATTGACCTTTAGCAATATGAATAATAGATGCAGTTCAAGACTTGACTTACACTTGAAGAGTTTGGTATTATATTTATTATAGATGCATGGCTGAATTTTGATTTTGTCAGCACAAATGGACAGGTAATAAAAAAGGAGTTTGTCAGCAAATGGTGACGACTCTTAGCTTGCATCATTGGAAGCTTTGCTAACTTCCAGCTTGCTAAATTCTGATGATGTCCCAGAGCATTGATGGAGGGATGAAAGCACTAAACTTTATGGATTTGTTATAATAAATTGTTTTTTACAAATTTATTATGGACTGGATGTGGAATTTATTGTAAAGTCCTCATTCGAGCACTGTTTATTTTATATTGAATTTTGATTTTTGCCCATATTTTTTATTTATTTATTTGTCCTTTGGACTAACCCGGTTGACAAAGGACAGAGTAAATAAATAAATAAATAAATACATAAATAACTAATCTGCCTTTTCCCTCTGCAACTACTTACTTAGGGAAAGAGATAACACAAGGGTTGAAGATCTGTAGCAAATCTATCTTCAGTCACTGAAAAAAAGCAGATTAGGAATAAATTCAGGTAAATCTACATTTATTAGAAGATGGCAGCTCATCACAACTTTCTGCCTTACACTACACTGGAAAGCTATGAAAGACAATACAAGAATGCAAGGCATATAAACAACACTCTACAGTGTTCCTAACTCCTAATCCTAATCCTAACTAATTTTAAAAACATCCTTCCTATAGTAAGTACTGTAGTGACACCATCACCTGTAAGAGACAGTTTGTCTTCAACAGTTAATCATACCTTAGTCAAATCTTCTACCCCTGCTTTATCTAAAAATTGTTTCTTTCTTATCTTCTACTTTAGATAAATAAGTCAAAAGTCCATGGGCAAACTTATAAAAAAAAACTTGAAAGAAGTACAGGTTCCAAAAGTGCACTCTCTATCCAACATTTCTTAAACTCACGTCATTATTTGTAGGTAAGCCATAAGCCTATAGATGTATCCTCTATTTTACTGGAAACATTGGATAATTTCAGTTTAAACATGCCCAAATAATACCTTTACAAAAATATCCTGTCCAGTGAGCCCTCAAGATTGGAATCCATTCTTAAAACTCTGTATAGTCACCAAAATCTTTGAAAAGCTAAGCTAAAAAGAAATCATACAACATGTTGATGACTATAGATTATTAAACACAGCACAGATTTCTCTCAGCCTTAGCACAGACTTTTCTGAAATCAGCCTTGCTATGTAAGCAGAAATTATTTATAGTTCTTAACTGTGATACAGCTACCTTGATCTTATAGTCTAAATTACAGGCCTACTTTGCACTCTGTGGAAGTGGATAACTCAAAATAACTTAACTCCAAAACACATGCATTTATTCCAGTTTCAGACTTTTAAAGATTGCAAGACAGTGTATCATTCATCAAGAAGGACCCACAAAGTGACATAATCAAACAACCCCTGTCCATGTTCAAGTACAACTTAGATCTATGTATGGGAAACCGAAAATTTACCGCAGCACTGCCCCTGTGCTACTAATGGACAAAGGCAGATCTTAAATGCTTTATCCTTTGCATGGGTCCCCTTAATTTATCTATGGTATGATCTCAGTTATTCTCATTAGGGATAATAAGTAATCATTAAACTTTGGCTGGGTAAAGCCAATCTGTAACCATATGGGGTAGGTCATTTTGAGCACAAAAAGGGAAACTGACTAGGCTTAAAATGTTCCAGAGGGCTAGCTGTCCTAGTACTTACCTATAAACCTATGATAAGTTTATTAATGTAACTATCTAGGCTGCTCTTGGAGCATATCCTTTCATCCTGATCATTAAAAGAACATTAGACAAAATATTCCATCAGATGAAACTTGTTTACAAATCTCCAACTATTTTCCCTTACAGGCAAGAAAATCAGTAGCTGACAAAATCCCTGTTGGCAAGGCAGAAATATACTCTACTAATCATCACTTTGAAGTGTTCACAAAACACAACCCTACTTTGAACTACTATAAACAAAATACATACATTTATTTTTTTTTCCAGCAGGTACTAGAACCTACCTATCCTTACTAATTCAGAACACTATCTGGTTACCATTTACAGAAGAACTCACGCTTGTCAAACAACATTTATATCCTTCTCTAGCCTGTGAATGTCTACTAAGATCAACATCACATGACATCACATGATATAGGAAGAAACAATGAGGATAGTCTAATAATTACAGCCATTTATGAAAAAGGCTTTCTCTAAACTAGGCTCTGGCTGTTGGAATAATCTGGGTATAGAAATAAGTCAGACAAACATTTGCAATTTTTCAGACCAAGCTCAAAGAGTATCTGCTCACCAAATACAAACGTAATTGCTATAGGAACATTGGTAAAAACTGTATACCCATAACTTGACATAAGTCCTTACTTTGCAAACAAACCACAATGCTGAAAAATCATGTACTGAATGTTTGGTTGAAAATGTAATGTTTGTGCACATCTGTTTTAGACTTTTTAATACATGTTGCTAACTCTGTACTTTATGAAATGCACTTTCACTGTGCTTTTATTTCCTACCTCTTGTTACTTGATGTAATGCACTTGTTTTAATAGCTGCTACAAAGGGAATCCATGTCATGGCTGAAAAGGACTTTTGGGCCAGTTTACTTATCTGGCTAACAAATGTATAAATACATAAAATAAATAAATGAGTATTTTAGAATCCCAGCCAGAAAGTACCGCACTAAAAGAAACTACGGCGAATCTGAGTTGCCAGAGTCTTCCTGCTATGAATAATTGAAAGAATAAATAACAAATATTTTGAAACACAATTATTTTTTATTTACACATTGTTGACCTGATTAGCCCATTAGGCAAATGACCTATTTTCATGGGAGTTCTGTTAGGTCTTTTGCATCCACCTGAGTTACACTAACTTAGGCAGATGGGGCCTCTGTTTAGAGTGTCATTCAAAGAAGATATGTATATATATATATATATATATATATATATATATATATATATATATAAACACACACACACACACACACACACACACACACACACACACTCACACACACACACACACACACACACACACACACACACACACACACACACACACACACACACACACACACACACACCTACAGTATATCTATGTGCGCCCTAATGAAATGTCGGCACTTAAAATGCTGAGTGCTGACAAGCCGAAAAAAGACAGAAAACCCAGGAAAAGTGCAAATCTCACACATTCTTCTTCTCCTTTAAAATTCTTTTTTTTTTTTTTGCAGGTGACAAGACCCCCTGCACCCCTCAATGTAGGGGACAAGATCCCTCCCCCGAATTTAAATATACCACCTCCAGATTGCCATACCTCTGAAAAAATGGCATATTCTGGGAAATGGCAAAACCAATGCCACACATGTGAAGAACACATGCAGGGCCAACAATGAAATGTAAAACTCCAACTCAACAGACCACTTTGTATGGGAAATTTTTGGTGAGGTGCCAGCCCTGCAATCTTTGTAGTTTTTCAAATTTATATGTACAAAACAGCAATTTACTTCTCACAATACTTCGTGTGTGTTTAATATCCAGGTGTATGGGGATTGTGAATCGGACTGGGTTATTTACTTAGTTTTATATACTTGTCAGGCCTTTTATGTAGGGCAAACCTCTCATCTATTTAAGTTACACATTTCTGAACACCTTAGTGATGTCAGATGTACTCATCAATCTAATGCCCTGTATAAACAGACTAACAAACATCAACAGCTCAGTTTAGGTTGGTGATTATAAATAGAATAATGTTTAATAATAAAGATAAATCAGGTTGGCATGATATTTTAGACAAAAAAGAGAAAAGAACTGATCATTCAGTTGGGAGCACTTTTTTCCCCAGGCCTTAATGAACACTCCTCCTAACATTATTACATAATTCTAGTGTAAGTTTCCTAGCCCTGTTAAACCTGTTTTCTCACAGCTTTCTCCAAGCCCTGGCTCTTAGCCCCTCCCTTCTCTTGGTCTCCTAACATAATCTTATTGTAAGCTTCCCAGCCCTGTCAATCCTGTCTATTCCCTCCCACTTCTTCTTGTGCATTTACTTATTCCTCCCCTGAGCTGCGGCACCATCTTTAAATACTAAAAACCTCTGCCTGACTACACTCTGTTTCTGTCTGTCCCACGGGCATCCCTCAGTAGTGTGCACTTACTGCATGTCCCTTTCTAAAACCTCTGGCATAACTACATTATTGTCCTACTTCTCAGTGAACTGCAGCTCCCCATTGGTGCATAAATAATAAAAACAAACAGAAAGGTAACATTCAAACCAAAACAATAGGCTGCCCTATTTCTGTAGTTGCTAACCTTCTCACTGATTGTTTTCTGTTTGCCAACTGCTGCTCCTCCCAGAAGGTGTGTCCCACTCCATTCACCCTTTGGGCTCACTCCCTCCCCTACCCCAACCCCATATCCCACCTGCCCCCATGACCTGTACATTTATACATTCCCTGACTCTTCCCCATCCAACACCTCTCCAATCACAACACACCTAAGCCAATTCCCACCCACCTGTAGATCTACATCACCCAAACATCCACCTCTCCTACAATGCTCTACATAACATCTCTCCCTATAACCCCTACCAATCTCTGTCTCTTCTCTTACCTATCTCATACTTTTTCCCAACCCTTGTCATAACTCTCATACACACTCCACTACATCTTACCATCAACCTCACTTCCCATCCTACTCATCCATCTCACATGAACTCTTTACCTCTAACCCAATCTATTTCTTTAAACCAAAACTGCTCCCAACCCACCACCCTGTACTCCCCTCTTAAATGTGATACCAGAAAAGCACTACTCTCACACAACCAAAGCTACCCTTGCCCAACACACCGCCTCACTCTTCTACTCCACCACATCTCTCTCTCACTAGCCAGTGACATCCACCCCAACCCTGGACCCATCTCTAACATAAATCTCACCAAACCCTCTACTCAACCCACAAACTTAAAGTCCATTCACCTTACAACACTAAATGCACAAAGCCTAAAAAACAAAATCCCTAACCTCCGTGCCTAGCTCTCCCATAACCACCCCATTACTGTCATTTCTAAAACCTGGCTGAAAACCTATATAAAAGATAGTGAAAGCCTACCACCAGTTTTCCAAATCATTTGCAATGACAGACCCCACAAAAAAGGAGGTGGAGTAGCAATAATCTACCCCACCTCCCATACCATAACTCTCTACTCCAATAAAATGTCAACCTTTGTCAACGCTGACATTATAATAGGTTTACTAAAAATAAACACCCACAAGTCCATATGTATCACTGCCCTCTATATTCCCCCTGGTGATAATATCAAAACTCTTGAAAACATCCTGTCCTGGTTTTCCTCCAGTATAAAAAATGAAACCTATACACTTGTGATAACAACATCAACTGGAATACTATTAACTCTGAAGCCCCGTCCAACACTATCAACCTGTACAACTTTTTCCAGCTAATACAATCTCCAATCAGACCAAATAAAGATGGTATCTCTGGTACCATCATTGACTGGATCTTAACAACTCACTCAAACCTTATCACCAAAGCCAGAACATTATCTGATCATCTCAGTGATCACTTACCAGCCTTTGCCAACCATCTCCAATCTCCACTGCATAAACAACACCACTACATCCAAACCCGCAACCTCACCTCTTTCAAACCTCTAACTTTCTCTGAATGCTTAAAGCATACTGGCTGGTCCCCTCTAAAAACCCTTCCTCTAGATGATGCCGTTTCCTACTTTAACCACTCATTCCTAACCCGTCTCAATCAACCCCCCCCCCCTGAATCAAATGCATCAAAACCAATCCCTGCCCATGGTTATCAAAAGATACTATACTAGTCTTGCACCAAAGGGACAAAAAGTGGTAACAATATCAAAAACATAAAAACCCTAACACCCTTCTAGAGTATAAGCAACTACAAAACTCTGCAAGAAAACTAATAATTAAAGACCGCAAAGGCCACTACTCCAAACTCCAGTCCTTGCACTCAACAAATCCCCAAAAATTCTGGGACTCCATCTCATCCATGCTGCATCCTGGCAACAAAGAAAACCCCTGCCCAGACCTCAACCTCTCCAATCTTAAAACAGCCAGCCAGTTCAGCTCATTCTTCATAGACTGCATAGCTAAACTATCAGCCACCACCCACCCCCCCCTCCACCACCACCCTCTCCTGCCCCAACCACCACCCCAGTCATCAACCTTCCTTCACATCCTTCTGCCTCAAGCCCATCCCCACAAGCACTATAAAAAGATTTCTCCTCAAACTCAAACCCTGTCGCAGTGCACCCGACAACCTTCCACCCACCTTCCTCAAAAAATCTGCAGACAGCATTGCCTATCCCATCTCTATTCTTATAAATAGATCCATACAAGAATCATACCTCTCTTCTATCTGGTGCCATGCTTACATCATCCCCCTCCACAAAGGTGGCAAAAATACTCATACCACCAACTTCAGGCCTATTGCCATCCTTTCCCCTCTTTCTAAAATACTAGAGAAAGCAATACAAGCACAACTCATGGCACACTTAACACTAAACAATCTCTTCTCCCCTACCCAACATGGCTTCCACCCTGGCCACAGCACCATGACTGCCCTTCTTTCCTTTCTTGAAACTATAAACCTTGAACGCGACTCAGGCAAGTTTGTAGCCGCACTATTCCTAGATCTGTCAAAGGCCTTTGACACCATCTCACACACCCTACTTATATCCCAAGTCTCCACCCTACACCTCTCTCCCACAACCATTGTCTGGTTTTCAAGCTACTTGTCCAACCACCAGCAAGCTGTCCAGTGGAAAACTTCAACCTCCCCCTCCCTTCCTACACACACAGGTGTCTCACAAGGTTCTGTTCTTGGCCCTCTTCTCTTTATCCTATTCATTAACAACTTGCACCAGTCCATTCCAGACTCATCTATCATCCAATATGCAGACGACTCAACAATCATCTGCTCAGACTTCCCCCCTCTGAGCTCCTAGAAAAAAAACAACCAGCCTTCTCCAAACAGAAACCTGGATGCAGTCTAACCATCTGGCACTAAATGCAAATAAAACCAAACTAATGTTTTTTCCCCTACCAAAAACTCCATTGACAAATCCACATTTACCATACAGAGCCAAAACAACACCCTCCTTGAAATTGGTCCCAACACCAAACTTTTTGGCATCATTATTGATGAAAAACTAAAATTTGACACCCACGTCCACTCCACAATAAAGAAAATCCACCAAAAGTTAGGTCTCCTCTACAGGCACAACTGCTTCCTAAGCCCCTCTACCCATCAAACTCTTGCATCCACCTTCCTACTCCACTCCCTTATGTATGGTGCCCCTCTTTTCACCAATCTCCATCTTGGCCTTCGGTCCAGACTTGAATCCTACTACCACAAGATCTCCAAATTTGCAACCAATTCAAAAAACTCATCCCACCACTGCCACTCCCTCCTCACACTCTACTGGCTTGAACTACCCAACTACCTCAGTTACCTATAACTCACCGTTGCCCACAAGCTCATCTTTAAACCTGCCAACTGCCCAGCTCTCGCTACTTCCTTAAAATCTTACATTCCCAACCGCTCACTAAGATCCAAAAAACAAAATCTCCTTCAGATTCACAAACCTGCACAACCTCCTGGCCATCTACTGCTGTCCCACTAGTTAGCTAAACAGTGGAACTCTCTCCCCACACACCTACACAACCTACCTAACCATACAAATTTCAAATCTCAGCTACTCTCTCATCTTTCTTCCAAATGGGAATGCCCTTGCCACGCTCCAACTTAACCCCCCCATTGCACTGACTCATCCAACTACCTCTACTATTACTTCATCCCACCCAAAACAATCCCTCCCCTACTAAAAACTAATTTTCTCTCTAATATCTATTGTACTATACTCGCCAATCTCAAATATACTATTGCCCTCTCCATGCATAATATTTTTCTAACTGACTAATGGCTAGTAGAATATATATTGAAATTTTAAACCTACAATTGAGTTTAAAACAAAAATATTCACTTTATATAAATGCTGAAATTTCTGTATTGAATTATGTCTTTTCATTTTTGTAGCATTGTGACAAGCCAGTTGCAAACATCATGGAGCTTATCTGTAAATGTTTAATACGCTGTATGACCTATGTCTTTTTGTAACATGTGAAATGTAACTTGCAATTATTGTGGAGCTTTTCTCCCCGGGCCTCCACTGAAAACGGGCTCTTCTTGGCCCAGTAGACTTCCCCGGTCATCAGACTTAAATAAATAAAATAAAATAAATAAATAAACACTTTTGATTAGCCAATGGTGTGTGTCCAGATGGCATTTAAAGAAAGGGGTGGAGGAATGTGTGATTATTGCACAGAAGAAGGCTTTGTAGCCGAAACCGGTAATGTCACTGTTGTTCCTGGATTGATATGGCATGATATGAAATAAAGATTTGTTGCTGATATTGGAGTGCTTGCCATTAGTGTTTTTAGAGTTTTACATATTCTGGGAAATGGCCATCTCAGACTTAGTATATGTGTCTGTTTTTCAGCCATTCAGTTTCTGTTTTTCGGGACCTGCTGAAGTGGGGTCCCAACATTTCAACTGGCTGCCATATCTATAGCTATAGTTATAACTATAGCAAGCTAGCTCAATGGTCTATCTATCTATCTATCTATCTATCTATCTATCTATCTATCTATCTATCTATCTCTATCTATCTATCTATCTATCTATCTATCTATCTATCTATCTATCTATCTAGCTAGCTATCTTTCTATCTATCTATCTATCAATCTGTCTTATTTGCAGAGAATTAATGCTCACATTAACAAGTTTAATTTTACTTTCTGTTTACAAAATGGCAAAACTGTCAATAACTATGTAACAAGTTAATTTTGTCCACAAAAACAAATGTAATAAATGCTACAATATATCTCTGTTGAGGTGGCTTTGCATCAGAAGTGAAACGTCTGCATGAGTCCCATAAAATTACTTCTGTCAGTCAATATGTTAGTGTTTCAAAAAAAGCACTTAAGAAATGTGACATATAACATGAAAATGAAATCAGTACATTACTTTAAACCTAAAATCTCCATCTAAGCACCACCTATACTTGACAGCGATTATGTAACTGATTGAAATTTTTTTAGGAAAGTAATTTTTGAAATGCTTTGTTCCCCCCTGCCAAATCATCAGCCCCCTTCCAGCCTATTGACTTTTATGTTTCCCAGCACCAGGGCGGTCGACCAGGAGGGGTCGCCATTAAGGCAGCCATGAGGGGTGCTTTTTGGTTGTATTTTAGTCTAACACTGTTGCACATACTCAGCGTATTATGAGGGAAGGGAATGTGTAATGGTATGACTACAAAGAACATACCCCACACTTCTGCAAGGAATGTTTTCTTCTTCAAGCCATCCTCCGATGCCAAAGCTCAGGAGATCCTTCCCCCAGTCTCAACTAGGCAAGCTGCTCCTACATAGTGTTCCCACATTCATGAAACCCTCAGTATTCCTTGGGACAGGGGAGTAGGCCATTCCCCTTCACTTCTTTCCCTCTTTGTTTGGGTTCTCCAATGCCAAGGCAACTGAGCCCTGATCACCTAGGTCACAGTCAGTGCTCCATCCCTCTACACCCAGGGCCAGATGGAAAGTTTAACATGTTTTCAGGGTATAGTTCTTCACTGCTATGGACTACAGTAGGTCAAAACAACCATTAGGCTGCTTAGTTTCTCCCATTTGGTCCACAATATACATAGACTCATGACAGAAGTTTCAGATGGAAAACTATGTAAATACTGAAATCATATTTTATTATATTTGTATAACAGCAGTACTAAAATTTGTATTAATTTTAAAGTGATATGTTCTGTCAGTGTAAATGTTATAAAAATACTGTTTTGAAAAGTGTAGACAGAGAACCACAATTTTGGACTCTTGTCATTTTTTTGCATTTTAGAATATTAGCTTATGCAATAGGTAATATATTATAGAGTAGGATGCATATCACTGTTAAGAGCATTAAAATCCAAATCTAACTATGCACAAGATTCACGTGTGTAATACATACAACATGCTAGTTATGCAATGGAAAATAACATGGAGTTTATGACCAGGTGATTCATAAATAGTGGCGTCCATGTTATCATAGTTTTGGCATTGCACACAGTGAAGCACATGGAATATATTACAGTATGCAGAGATCACTGATACATTTCAGAAATGTGTCCATTGGTGTGTCAGAACATAATGTGCATACAGGTAGCAGTGCACAATATTCAACAGAGTAACAGCATTGGCAGAGTAACAGCATTGGCAGACACTTTAACATATTTCATATATCCCTTGCCCCTGTATGCCAGATACTATCAATATAATGCAGCTGCCTCATGACACCAGACCTACTGCCCTCTGTTACTAATTGTGTCCACCTCTGCAATCAGCTGTAAAGCACTGACACTATACTTTGAAGCTGTAATGGACACTATGTCCATGATTTACAGTGTGGGTTCATAAATAGCCAACAGCATATGTCAACATGTGCCTATGCTTAATTCTGCATGAATACTGACAAGTTACTGGGATGCAAATGTAGGCTAATCTTTATAAATGTTTAGGTACGGAACACTGTGCCATATTGTTTCCAAACATGATCTTCATCCAGTGGACCAGCTCTTTTTAGTACCTTAGCTGTGCTTGCTATTATCTGCTGCATAACAGTTTAATAATTATTTGCTGTTGATAGTTCACACATCAGCTGCCCTATGACAACAGTATCTGAGTGACAGTGATACTCAAGGACACATTGTATGTGATGTTGCCTTCATAAGACAAGGTTATGCCTGGGTCTCCAGTCCATTCCAGATTATCTTTTACCTCTTACAAACTGTTGCAGTTGCCACAAATGGAACTGGTATGGTGAAGGTGCATCATCTGGTAGCTACAGGCAATACACAGGTAATGCTACAAAAGTGACACAGTCTGGTATGTGCACCATGGCCACTGTGTGTATATACGTTAACCAAAACCAAGGTACAAGAATATGTGTGGTGATCAGTGTACAACATGAATATACACACTAATCAGCTTGCATTGTGAATATGCTCCATCACTATTTATCTACAATGCAATCTGGATCTACTGCAACCATGCACACTATTAGCTTTATGAATACTGTGCCCAAAAAGTACATCACACTAATGAGACCCTATGCTGCCTCTGTTATGCAGTATATATATATATATATATATATATATATATATATATATATATATATATATATGTGTGTGTGTGTGTGTGTGTGTGTGTGTGTGTGTGTTTGGGTGTGTAAGAATCCTTCTGCCCATTAATGTAGGTTTTATACTATTCATCTCTTATCAATTATTTTTTCTTGGCTGATATTTCTACAAGTGTCAGTTATATTGCTTGTATTTCAGTTCATCTGTAAGGACGTTTTGTTCCCTGCTACTTTTCTCTGCCTTGGTCATCTCCTTACAGTATAATATGTGCACACTACTGGCAGTATGGCAGTATGGACATTAGCTCTAGGCAGCAGTCACTGTTGATGTGACACCTCGATCCCTATGTACAAAATAGGAAAAAAGGGTTGATGCCAATGTGCACCCCCCTGTGTTGTGCTTTGCAATGTTTATTACTTTGAACAGTATTATACATTGCACTTATTATTCATTTGTTTGTGATATTCTTCTTGATTGTAGCCAGGAGATTCAACTAGAGCACCTTTCCATTCTCTGCTAAGGAAACAGAGACCCATACAAGTAATGGTACGTTTACTCAATCTCTGCCTCCCTTCCACTTGTGCGAAGAATATAAGATTAAAATTAGTTTAGAAATTACCGTTATATCTGTCTATCTACCACTGATACTCAGTGTTCTGCTCCCGTACGGTAATGGATGGGTCTGCATGGATGACAGAGTGTAGAACTTGAAGTCAGCAGGTCCTTGCAAAAAAATAACAATATATAAAGGTGGTATCAATAATGTATAGCAGATATATTGCTACATGATAAGCATAAAAAACAAGGTGTAATGAGCACACATAACAACACTAAGGGAATCCTCCAGTAAAAGTGATAAAGACAAGGTCCTCAGGCACATATTTTAAGGAAATACCCACAATACTTTGGACCCGTATCTTGTACCTTTGACTCATCTTTGTCTGCAAAGAAACTATAAAAAAGAAAGGGACACCCATGAAGCAGATAAAAACTAACAACAATAAATCATTTCCACAACAATAATTTATCATTATGGTACAATCCTCATACCTTTAAAGGAGCTAGTTTTAGTTGTGTGACTTCATCACATAGTGTCTTCAAGCTCATCATGTTCTGACTGTGACATTAAGCCTATTAGAATGAAAGTACATATTAAATGGTTGCATTTATACCATCAGTACCTAGGACTATTTTTTTCATTTTTGATAATTGCTGCAGCTACTTAAGCTAACAAGAGCTCCACCCTCTCAGTAACTAAAGAGTCCAAAATCTGAAAGAGCAGGGTAATCAATTAGGACTCCAACCCAAAAAGTTACAAAGCACAGCATGAGAGTTATGGCATAAGAGAAGAAACTCTGACAAGCCTTAGCTTATGCTCATAAATGTTTAGCGAGCCGCTAACAGATTATGTCCAAATCTTACTTCATACACAAACATTAATGTGTATAGGGACGAAACAATTTGTATTGGTTTATTTGGGTTTGGGTGTCCACATTCCAGAGCCTTCCCACAAAATTAATGAGAGACTGAAGTCATACAATTAAAACTAATAACTGCAACTTGGCCACTAAGTTTATTGATGATTACATAACAATAATCTAAGATAACTGCAGTTTGAGTTTATTTAGTATACCCCATGCATAGCTCTCAACTGTCCAGATTTTTGTAAAATGTTCAGATTTTTGCCACAAAATATGGGGATTTCTGGCAAATCATTTAACACTGGAGTCCCTATACAATGACAAACATTTGAATTTCAGATCTCATATCCTTCCAAAAATGCACAATATCACACCTTTTTTTGTAGAAACTTTTCTCAATTTATAAGAGCAATCTTTACAATTTGTCCCTATTTTTGGGCTTTTGTCCCACATTACTTTTGGCTTCAACCAGAATTATTGTGCTAAGATATTGAGAGGTATGTACCCGAGTTATTTCATGGTTGATTAAACACAAATATGGAGTCTGCATGTCCTCCCCGCGGTTGGGTAGCTTTCAAAAGACATGTGTGCGTAAATGGGCGTACCTTCATTGAAGGTTGGGCGTTGAGCTGGGAAACCTCGGCATTTCGTAAAAATCTACTGCCAGTCATTAGCGGACCAGAGTTCCACTGTGGCGACCCCTTACCGGGAAAAAGCCGAAAGACAAACAAACAAACAAACATTAAAGATGTCAATGCCAAAGAGTTCCATATCCTTCTTTATTTCCTTTTATTTTCACTGAGTACAATCGCATCTCAATACACTGTGTTTAAATTACATGTTAATTTAATTAGGTATATCACATGAAGGAACACATCAGTGGGCGTTGTTAATATTGTCAGCACTACTAATTTCACAGTTTGCCGTCAGAGTATGCGGCACTCACAGTTACCATTTTTTATGCATGGCTAAACCTGTATCTGATGAAACAGTATATTAGCCATTTATGTTTTCATAGAATATTAACAGCATGTCTTAAGTAACAAATGATTAAATTAAAGTTTTTAGAGATATTCTGTGACACTGCTACTGTTTTTTTTTTCATAATACTGAACAATAACTATTTTCTGCCTGTAACTTAATCTGACTCAGTACCATTTTTTGCACTCAGATGAATGAACCTACTAACTGATAATGGAGGACACTGAACTGTGCCATTCATTTTGCTTAGCTCACAGAATGTTACAGCAGTTATGTAATATCTGGGACATGCTATGTATAATTTCTTCCCTTGCTATGAACGTCTTTGCTTAGGAAACATGAAACATGAACAAAATGAAATACAAGTGACTGGAAAAGGTCCAAATGAGAGTTTTTTTTTTTAAACTATTACTCTTAAGAAAGGTAAAAAAGTTAACAGAACAGCAGGATTTGCATCAACACAAATTTTCCGAACAATAAAAATACTCTTAATATTTGACCATAATCTTCAGTGATTTATTAGAAAAATAAATATTTTAGGAGAGTCATGGCAAAATGTAATGAGACAAAATCAGGGACACTTAAAAGATATACACCATATTTGTCAGTCATCTCTCTTGGCAACATAGCTTTCAACCTCTTTCTTATCTCCAGAATCAGTGACATGTCCAGAAATAATCAACAGTGCTTTTTAAAAATATTATTACAATCAACAATAGAAGTTGACAGTGTAAGAGAATACAAATTAATGTGCATTTTCTGAATTAAAAGAAGTCAATAATTCTAATTTTTGTCATTGTTTAAGTGTAACCCACCTCCCTTTCTTGAGAAATTACCAGTTTTAGAAAGTATTCTGAGTGACAGACCATATCTCTGAGCAAAAATCAGGGCCAGAGACTTTTATCATTTTTAACAGTAGTAACGGTATGAGGTGATAACTGAGAACACTGGACTTTGCATAACCACATCACTCTGAATTCTGGATCGAACTTAAACACACTCCATTGTTTCCCATTATCACCCTACAATGATTTGTTGTGTTCTGCACAAAACCTGCTCTGGGTAAATGTACTTGATGTTTTCCACACACAACTAAGTCCTTACTATCATGTACCTCCCATTTGATAATTAGATTTAAGATAACCACATGTAAAACACATTAAGGGATTCTGAGAAAAATGAAGACAAATCATGAATACAGGAAATTGTTCAGCATCACACTGCACACTACTACTAATAACACAGCCATACGCACAAAGGGAACAATATTTTGGTTACAACTCATTAGCACTTTCTACTAAATTGTGCTTAAGACGGTCACAGTTAGGTTGGATTAAAGGGGTCCTCTTGTACTGTACTACAGCATCAGTGTCCATGATTTTTGGTCAAATTTCTTGCTTCTGGCATGGGCACCTACTAAATCACTTAGGCGTTTTAATTTTTTCACCACTTTCCTAATTTGGTTACTTTAGGTCATCTTATAAAAATGTTCTTCAGCTTCTAATACTTGTTTCTATTGTCACTTTTCTACAGCTGCAACCCATTAAATACTCTGTCCATGGCAATCTTTACTAATATATAATTTTTGAGTTTTCCAGGCGCCTTACTGTTACAAAATTAAGAAAAACAATGTGAAAGTTTGAATTACTTTAATATCTTATGTGGATGGTAGAGGGGATCAGTGAGTGTGACAGTGTGTGTGTGTGTGTGTGTGTGTGTGTGTGTGTGTGTGTGTGTGTGTGAGTGTGGACAACACAAATAAATTCAACAAAGAAGTAATGTGAAACTAAGGTATCATGCTGTGTAATTTGAAAAACCAACATATTTTTTGTAATTCAGTCTAAACAATACTTGCTTGTACACCTGTCAATAATTTACTGAAACCCACAGATGCATAAAATCACTTTATATGATGTATTAGATACGTCTGACAGATCTTAAATGACCAGGCATGATTTATGACACATAGTTAGCCCTGTTACATTTCATTACTTTTAAATGAGGTCCTGCTGTTTATGAGTCGCCTATTTATTATTCGTTTGCATACATATGTTTGCTTTATTTTTATAGCTTCTTTTTTTGTTCCTTTTAACATTACATTTGCCTTAGTTGCTCATGTAAGACTCAGTTATGTGCTAATTAACCCTTAAATATATGCAACTTACTTTTTAATTAGAATGTTGGTTGAACTATGTATTTAAAGAAGGCATGTAAAATTTGGCCATCTCTTTTCTAAAGGGTTAGTCCCAATATATATATATATATATATATATATATATATATGTATATATATATATATATATATATATATATATATATATATATATATATACATATATATATATATATATATATATATATATATATATATATATACATACACTCCATGATGTCATTCACTGTTAGTAAAACAAAATACTTGTAAACTGCATTTCAAAATCAGTGTGATTTAATTAAGGTGCAAACTTGTACCTCAGTATGTTAAGTATTCTTGACAAAACTGTCCAGCACTCATGTTCTCAGATTATAATTCAGATAGCTATCACAATTTTTGTAAATAATTGGTGATACATGCATTCATGGAAAGTTGTTTTGCCATCTTTTTCCCCTACTACCTGCCAATCATTAGCCCCTCTGATCTGTCTTCCCATTTGTTCCTCATCACCAGGACAAATGTTGACATGCAGAAGCCATCATTTAGTCAGTCATCAGGGTTGGTTGGGGGGGGGGGGGGTTACCTGTGTTCTCTCTCCTGCATTCACTTGACAATGGGTCATCTGCACTGGTGTTCCCCACATTCATGAAAAACACTGGCAGAAAGCACCCCTGCCCTCTTGTTCTTAAGCATAGAGGTGGCAATTTCTCTGGTCTCCATTGGAAAAACTGTGCTATCCTGTGTGCTCACAAAGTGCCTGCTCCCAACCATGTCCGTCAGATATGCAAGTGGGACACACCCCTTTACTGCTCTCTCTCTCTCTCCTTACCTGGCTCCATTTCTGGGTCCACTAATTGCACCCCCATCACAGTCAGGACATCATGGAGCCTAGCATTCATGGGCACACCTGATCCATTTCTACAAAGGCAATCTGGTATCCGTTTTGTCTGATGAGTCTTTTTTAACTGAAACTTAGTCTGGGAAGTCTGTCTCAGTGAGTATCTCCTCATGGATATATATTTATATATATATATATATATATATATATATATATATATATATATATATATAGCTTAGATTTTTGGGTTATGTGACCTCAGAATTTACTGGAAGTCTCTTGCATGGGAGATGTATAAGGTTTCCTCCCTGATAAAAACTTATTGATGACAACCTGTCCATTAACAAGGGCACAGTTTAATTAATAATGACTTATTATCATATCAAAAAAGCTTTAATTTCCTTACATTATGGTGAGTTTTTGCTCTTTGGAAAAACAATCATTGCTTTGGCAGAGACTGCATACTCAGGTAAAATTGCAAACATTTCTTCAAAAGGATTATAGCAAAACTGATTATCCATAAGATCCTGGGGGCATAGATATATGGACTGAATATGAGAGGTGGTACAGTAATAGGATATGCAGAGGTTTATCCCTTGAGTCAAGAATGGAGGTACATACCCTGGTAAAAGCTAATAGGAAAACTATCTATTGGAATAACTATGTGGCTGCAAGTATAGGCTGTGTCAGCAACATTTAGGATACTAACAGTTGCTGTGTGATATTTTATACAAAGTTGTCAGAAGCAACATCCCCCATAAGCCTAGATGGTGGCAAGTTCTGCAAATTCAGTCTATCCTTTGTAAACAGGGCCTTAAACCTCAGGAGACTTCTGGATATCTACCCACTTGGGAAGACGTAAGACAATTAGTAGGCAAAACCCAGGTGCCAGGGCTTACTCATTGGAATCACCTATGAGCTGTTAGTTAGTGACTATGCCAACCCGTTGGACTATTACAGGAGCAAATGGGGAGCTATGGTGACAATGGCTATTGAATAAGAATGGCAGGAATGTAAGTATCACTGTTACATTTAAACAAAGACATTCCAGAGTTGTCAATTATGCACATGCAACAAGCTGCAGAGCAAATAGCCAAGAGGTGAAGGGGCAGACCTGCAATGTGTTGGAGATGCTTGGCAGACAATCCCTTGTACTTCCACATGGTCTGGTCATCTTGTCATTGGACATCTGTGGCATAAGTTGACTGAATGTGTTATGTCACACATACAACCCTTTTGCCAAAGAGAGGCTACATTTTGGGTGCTTGGTACTAAACTAATGACTTGGAAAAAGCCCCTTACCACTAGGTGTGTTACAGAAATGATGCTGGCTGTTATATTTAGCCATTCAAAATCCTTTCCACCCACATGGATTTGGTGCATTCACATGGCTAGTTTACTTTTGAAAACATACTTCAGTCCTTGGACTGAAGGGATGTTGCTGAACTAATACTTGCTAATTGACTTAAATTGTATGAAGGTTAATATGGGATAATGACTAACAATGGACTCCTGTCACTGTTTTTTAACTGGGCATTTTTTTTTGTATCAGAGTCGCATTTTTGTAACTCTGTTAAGACTTAAGCATTTTCTGTGCTGTAATTTTGTTTGCATATGTGAGGTTCACATATTGTCGGGTCTAGATTGTGTTATCTCATTGTTAGTAAAGAAGTTAGAAGTCAGAAAAAAGATACATTTATAGGCATCAGATCAAATATGCAGTCTGGTAGGAGAACTGATGGACTGCTCTGCAAAACAAACTGATTCTCAGGTGCCTCATAAATTTGTATACACATTCATATCTCAAGTAATATTTGAGTTGCACTCATATAAAAGTCAAAAACCAGGAGGACTGTATATTTCATTGTGAGGGAACCTATCATACCCATATTGCTACTAAGGCAGTGACAGGCTATGACCAAGATAGCAGGTATGAAAAAATAGCAATTGCATTTGTATATTTTGTCAGAATGGCACAGAACAGATTTGCTAAAATAATTCCTGTAATAATGACTGACAGGGTAAGCATTATGTGGAAATAACTGACTTCCCAGGGACATTATTTCTCTTTACATTTCACCATCGGGCGTTATTTTGTTTAGAAAACAACCCCTGTGTTTGCTGTTTACTTGAATTTTTTAACAGTATTTTTTTCATTTTAAAGGATGCTTCAGTTTGTTTAGTGAAGTTTTTTTTTAGAAAAAGCAGTCATTTCCCTAATTTATTGTGATATAATTCACATACTGTACATCTAGAAATGCCTAGATAATAGTAAGGATATAAGAATGATTGCAGCTGTACATGACTCTTATGTGTGTATGTATCTGTGACCAGGCAGACAATAAGCTTGAATATATGTAAAGCTGCATTTGGTATTGTAGTACTTTTCTGTAAAGTCTGGAGCTCAGAAATCCTGCTTTCTGTTTTATTACACAGAAGAGTTGCCAAATGGTGGCATTTTTGTCAGTTGTCAATATGTAGTATTTGTTAGCTATTTTGACAGCTATGAATACAGCTGTCATAGTGTGGCATTTGCATGCATTTGTGTGACGCATTTGTACCTGTGTCTGTGAGTCTGTATGTGTGTGTGTGTGTGTGTGTGTGTGTGTGTGTGTGTGTGTGTGTGTGTGTGTGTGTGTGTGTGTGCCTGTGTGTATGTATGTGTATGTGAGTATGTGAGTTTGTGCATGCATGTCTACGAACCTGCCCATATTGTGTGTGCCTGTGTGTCTGTTCCTTTATTTGAGACTGTGAGCATGTGTGCGTGGGATGTGGATGTTTCTCTATCTGTTAGTGTGGATATATTTGTGCCCCAGTTTGTTTAAATTAATTCCAGAAGGCAACATCTGGTAATTTACTAACTGGAACTGTCAAATATTTGCATTTTATTAGACAGAATAGCTACCTACCCATGCTGTACTTATGTAACTGAAACTGTAAGATGGGGGAGCAGATGTATGACAGGCAGCACAGTGGTGCAGCGGTTAACGTTGTTGCCTCACAGCAAGAGGTTCTCTGGTTTGATTCTCGGCTGGGGTGCCTTCTGTGTGGAGTTTGCATGTTCTCCCTGTGTTCGCGTGGGTTTCCTCCGGGTACTCCGGTTTCCTCCCATATTCCAAAGACATGCATCTGGAGCATTTCTCCTGGGCCTCCACTGAAAACAGGCTCTGTGGAACCTAGTCGGACTTTCCTGGTCAACAAATAATAAAAATAAAATGACATTTTGTATTGTCCTTTATAGGGTGGGAGAAGTAACACACACACACACACACACACACACACACACACACACACACACACACACACACACACACACACACAAAAAACAAAACTGGTTTTATTTACACATTACTAGGCAATTATGAAATAGCAGGCTAATTGGGTTGTGATTTGACAGCTCATTTGACAGCTGACTAGTAAGCTTTATTAGCCCATTTTTCTTTTATAGAGGTGACATGAGATAGGGTACAGGTCAGTCTGCAAATCCAGCGGCTATCTTAACTTCTTTCTCAGTGGCTTGCATGATTCACAGTGGGCTGCTTTCAGAAAGCGCTTTATGTATGTCAAGCTTCCTGGCCAAGTGGTGCACCACTCACAGAGTGTGCATGCTAGGCTCCTTGCTATAAGCAATACACTTGCAATCCTGCAGATGTCACCAATGCAGTGGGTTGACCCAACAATCCCCATCCCAGGATGTACAAGCCTGCAGTGAAGCCTCACTCCCATCCTCCCCTCTCTGGTTACTACAGCACTTTTGTCATTACCTGAACACACGTTGCCTGGGCCATAGTTGTGGATTTATCCCTGTACGTAGTGAAGGTGGAAAGTCATTCTGCTGCCTTTAAGAACATAGAACACAACACACTGTTTATAGAACAGACAATATATTAGACCATTTAACTGCAGTTTTCAACCTGATTGTGACACTTCATGTCCTACAGCCTTATTTAATGTCATTCTGCCCTGCCTGTTAATATTTGGAGCATTTAAACAACCCTATAGTTAAATACTTGATAGAATGCTGGAGTGTGTCATAGTTAGAGGTAATTCCAAAAAAAAAACAGGATGGGTTGCATTCCCATTGGGCAGAAAGTTAGTAAAATCTAATCTGGATTATTGTGTCAAAACTCTGGAGACCATTCAGGGTACTAGAGTAAATGAAAGGTTATGAATTCAGAAAGTGTATAAAGGAGAGCAAAAGAAGTTCTAAGTAAGTAATGTAAATGTATATCCTCACTACCTACCTTCAAAAGCTTTTTGTTATATACCTCTACTGATCTAAAGTTGCATTATTTATGTGCTGATATACTTGTACATTTATTAAGACTGTAAATAATGACTGCCTCATTTATCATACACTCTCATGTACCTTTGTCTGTGAGTTTTTCCTCTTGGGACTCCAGTGAAATGGGACAACCTACATGTTTGGAGTATCTCTATTAACAAATGTGAATGAATGAATAAAAAATATTTTGTGCGAGGCCCAGATTCTCAAATGTAAGATAAATGGTTATTACTTATACCAGAGATATGAGAAAGTGTGTCATTCATAGATGTCAGCGGTCCAAGCAGCATTTCCTTAAAATGTTATAGTGCAACAAGAAGTAGCCCCACCATTTTGTTTGAGGGTAAAATGTCTTACTCTACCAACATTTTGTCAGAGTAAAAGGTCTTACACTAGGACTCAGAAACTCATATTTCAATGTGCACACCTGTTTTGTGCAGATCTGTTCAATGTGATATGTGTTTCTGAGTCAGAGACCAGTGTAGTGACCGTACAGTAGAATGACACCAGCATGTAGCATTATGCTAGTCTTGCTAGAGATGGCTGCAGGGGAATGTGGCGATCCTGGGGTTATGCTAGTGCAAACACTTCTCTGTGAATGGACAAGTGCAGTAAGTAATTCAACAAATTGCTCTACCACTATTTTGGGGAGTGAAGCAAATGTATTTATTCACTGCAGTGGTAAGAGCAAGGCTGGTAAGGCCACAGTAGGTAATTACTGCAAAGTCATCTTTGTGGGTGCGCCGTTGTCTGGGAGTGTTTATGTATGTATGAATGTATGCAACGTTTGATTGCAGATGCCACAGTGAGTTTATTTGCATTTGTATGTGTGTTTGTGTATGTGTGGGCGGGGGGGGGGTGTCCGTGTTTGAAGGTGTCTGTGTAACTGCATTGCATGGGGTTGGTAGGGGAAAATTAATTTTTATCAGCACAGCATTAAATTCAGAGAAGTTTATAGTGAAGATGTGTAGATCTTTGTTTTTATTGCTCCGGTTCAGAAATCTTTTAAGATTATGCTGCAGCTAGAAGTAGGTCCACATAGTTCTCTGAAAAGAAACAAGGGCTACTTAAACAATATTCAAGATACGGGAGAGTGAAAATTCAAATACAATGACTATGCACATTATAAATTGACTGAAAAAAATTCCAAAGTGTCATTCAAGTATTTTTTTAATATGAATTCTGCTATTTTCAGAATGATATAAATGTTGTTTCATTCATGAATTATGCTCATACATGACACACATTGCTTTAGCTATTGTATAATTATGGTATATATCATATTCTAGATGCATTATATTATACTTTTTTCTTTAAAGGAAAGCAGTACCTAGTATATGTAGTGATAACAGAGCAGTGATAGCTTTAAGAGGGAAATGACATTGCAGGAAGCATTTGATGTGATTTCCCAGTATTCAGTACTCTGAGTAAAGCATCTGATAAGAATCTTTTCTGTGTTTCAGCATCTTCATTCCACCACTATTGACAATATATGTAAGAAACTGTATACATGTATTAAACAGCAACTAATGATGGACAACATTATTTTCATGAGAAAGATTAAAAGGGTTTTAAATCTGCAACGTTTGTTTAAGTTTAATCCAGAAGTCAGTTGTCACGGTAACACTGATAAGGTTGATGGTTATTCTGCCCATCAACTGCACTAAAGTATTTCTGCAGTTGGTTATATTGTAGGTGTAGGGTAATGCTTAGGTGAACCTGCTGTTG